>NW_006800191.1:3123-161236 GCF_000485575.1 Poecilia formosa | reverse complement strand
GCTAATCCGGGTGAGAGGTTGTAGCTGTGCGCTGCTTTACCTGCTATCTGATCCTCCGTATGAATTTTTTACTGCAGTGAGTCTCCATGTAGCCAAACTCCGCCAAGTATGGCATTGTTATGTTGTATTAGCTTCGTTGTGTTGATGCATTTTGACTGCTTCAATTTTCCGCCGCAACACGCAAACTTCCCCATTCACTCATCGCTTAGGATTTGTTGCTGCGCGTTTGCGCAGTGTGAAGGAAAGAGGAGACCAGCTGCACAGGCAGGCTGGAAATGAGATGATCGGTATCGGCAACAAGAGCCAATGATCGCCGATCACCGATCATGCACTTTTTCACGGAAATCGGCCCGATTATGATCGGTGACCGATCGATCGGCACATCTCTATTTATTATTTATTTCTCATGGCTATGACTCCATTTAAATGGCTGGGAATTGCTACTTTTTGGTCTTATTCCTTCAACAACAAGAGATACATTTCCTCAGTTTCTGATCAAACCATTAATCCAATCAGCAGCCAACTTGTCATTGCATCTCTAATTTAAATCACATGCACAGCACTGACAACCACCGGGTGTTTTACAACTTCTCAAAGCCCTGCTTTTTTGAAAAAAGAAGATAATCCTCATATATATAGCATATATATAAATATATATATGTGTGTGTGTGTGTGTTTTGCAAGAACATCTACTTACTGAGGGTGAAATGACAAGACCTATTTACGTCCTATTAACAATGCGATACATTATGAAGTCCAATTTGGTGGAATAAAACATCCAGGAAACATGGTTTCTTGCATCTAATAAGAAGCCCATTTAGACCCTTGAAGTACTCATTCATGTCAGTCTCCGTTGGCAACAACAACGCTTTGACACAGCTCATCCTAACCTGCAATTAAATCCCCATCTTTAACAAGAGATGAGTAAGCCAGATAAATAGAGCCTTAGCTCCACCATTAACTTAAGAGGCCCTTTGTCATTTGCTCTCTGGCACGAGGACAAAATGTGCCGTGTCGCCTCTTCTGCTTTTAGCTCCAAGCTCTATCTCTGGAGTTGTAAACATGAAGAAATGGAGGGGGGAATTATTAAATTCGGTCATACATTACACTGCCTTTGTGCAAAATTTCACCAAATATTCTTTTTTTTTCCCCCCATCAACTTTGTGACAAGGACAGATATCCTTTTTTTCGGCTGAATCTGAAGATGACAGACCCCTCCACCACAAAACCTAAATGCCAATGTGAGCCGTGCCGAATGTCAGCAACACTGAATCATCTCAAATGTACGAGTGGATAAGTGGCTTTTTTTTAAAGCTGGACGCACAATAGCTCATTCTGAAGCTGCAATCTGTGGGCATATTGGCTGTGTCACCCAGACAAATGCGGTCCAGAGAGAAGTGTTGTTTCGCTTCCTTCCTGTGTCTGTGATATCAGGGATGTTGCTCAATGCATTTCATCTTTTTTTTTGCTCTTAAAAGAGATACTGCACTGTATCGGTGTATTCCAGGAACCAAGTCATTGCAGACTCTTTTCCTAAATAATAGGCTTGTCAAGCATATCTTCTCCCCCCCACCTCTCTCTCCTCTTTCTTTTTCCTCCATGGTGGCTTGTAAGCAAACAACACAATCCTGCAAGTGGATTCTAGGTGCTGGAGGTTAATATACTTCATTAGAGGCTTAGTTTTGCATGTACGCCTTAATTCAGTGGGTCGAAAAGCCTCGGGACAATTCCTGTGACATTTTAAGAATGCCAAGGCCTGACAGAGGTGGCTTTTATTTGTTTGAAGCCACAAACATAAAGAGAGGAAGGGATTGGGAGCGGCTGCCTGCTAATATTGATGTAAAGCCTTGAGACGCAGCTTTTGACGGAGCCAAAAAACACACAGTTGGGATGAGGAGACCAAACTCCGAGGGAAAGCACAGCCAGGAGGACAGGTGACAGCGCCAGTCATTCAGGCTAAGCTCTCTCCAGCTTTTTTTTTTTTTTTTTGGTTTGATTTTGACTTTGTCCACTTCTGACAGCTCTCCCTGCTGTCACACACCAGAGATGCTGACTGATAACTGTTTCTGTTCATTCTTAAAATGAGTTTACATGTTAATCGTTGGATAGTTGGAAAGAGCAGGAGCCTCTTAAAGAGACAGCGGCCCAATTTCAAATTCCAAAGTCTTTTAAATCATGTTTGTTAAAGACAGTATTATTACGACAACTGAAGGAAAGAGTTACTTGAGTGTGTTATAAAATGATAATAATTAAAACATACAACACTGGGAAAAGGGGAAGAAACACAGAATCCAGTCTGCATTTCCAGTCTGTACAAATGAGCACAAAAAGTATGAATATTGCAGTAATGTTGAAAAACACAACGTTGCAATTGCAGGTTTGTTCACATGCCAATACATGATTCTCTAACTACTTCCTGTTGTCTTCTTCTTCTTCTTCTTCTTCTTCATGGTTTGCCTGTTTTGATAATTTGGCTCATGTGATGTGTAAACAGCGTTTCCATTGCAGTTTTGTGAAATACATAAATTTTGAGGTGGAATAAAACACTTAATCCTAATGCCAAAACTTTTAATTAAAAACCAAATACCAACTGAGCATTAAGGCTTAAGTGCCCCGTGGTGGTAATTTGGGGACCGAATTTTAATCAATTTCACATTCAAAGTTTAACTATTACTTATCAAACCTAACCTCTAAAGATAAGATGATCACATATTTATCAAAACCTGCTCATCTGATCAATTTTCTCAGAATTTACTGACAAAAAAACTTCAGATAAAATCCTTAAATTATTCCAATACATGAATCGGATTCTTTAAAATGAGAATGATCTCTTTTAATATGTAGGATATTAGGTATATTTATGCATCTGGATTTTTTTAGATAACATCGACGCTACACAGGGATTTTTCCGGGCTTCAGCCGCTCATAACGTTAACTTTCTGAGAATTAATAAAAGCGGATTTACTCTTTTGAATTGTATATTTGGCAGAGCTTTTTTAACACCGATTTCCAAGATTCTTCATAGAATGTGTCAAGATCTTCCAGACTATTAGCCGAAGCAACCGTTAGCTCTGAGCTCTCAAGCGTGTCTGATGCAATCTGAGCAAAATCTCAGCAACTCAGTGAAAGGGGCGGGACAATCAACCTGATTGGCTGATGTAAAATCAGACTGTGCCAGCTATTGGTTATTTAATCCGTCACTAAATGCAATCACTAAAAGCATATTTCACCGTTTTTAAAGATTTTAGCACTTTTTATCTATATTTATGAATATATTTATGAACTTATTTTTAACTTTATTACTTTTTAACTCTTATTATAGAATAAGACATGAAATCTATTTACACTTTTTAATCTCATAGAAGAAGATCAACATCTATTCATTTTTAATTTTTTTTTACTTTTTTTACTTCTGTTTTTAGCATTGGGTTACATTAGGCTTCAACTTTGTTTGATTAAAAAATAATGAAATGTTGGTTGGCCACTGGTGAACATTTGAGAAACCATTAAAAATCCAATGCTAATTTATTTCAAATAAATATTTTATTTATTACATTTGAATGATTAAATGAGTACAGTTTCAAATCTTGCGTCGCTCCTTGTTGTGGAGCGTCTTAAAGGGGCCCTCTAAATGAGGGGTCACTACAAACACAATCACTTTGCCCTTAGGTTTGATCCAGGCTTGAAAATTCATCACTATGAATTTACATAATTACATTTTATTGACATTCTAACCTATTGAGATGCACATGTATATTTAAGAATAATGTATTCAAATTAAATTCAACAATTTATCATTTCCGTACAGTACCCAGAGAAAGTATGAGAAATGAAAGGACTAAACCGTGTTTTCATAAGATTTGCTTAAATGTGGCTTATTTAGCTCTGAAACATATGCAGCATTAAGTGACACATGGTCTGTTTTTGTTAGTTTTCTCTCTCTTTTGAAAGCTGAACAAAATAAAGAGCTTTTATTTTCGCCAGAGTGCTTCATGGTGTGCTGTAAAAGCTTTACTCATAAAGGCCAACGGCAATAAAAACACATTTTTTGTTAGCCTCTGCTGAGACAATTCGGTCAAATTTTTATATATTCCGAATATATTCTTTATGACACACAAGCAAGACCAGAACCACCAAAAACTTTTTCAATAAATACAAAGAACTCATTTTGTAGCCTTTGCTGGGTGCAGAGACCGCAGGCTACAAAGAACGGGTAAAAACAGCAAAATAAGAAAAGGATAGTAGCCAGATGTCATGTGAGGAAAGCGAAGTAATGCGGAGAAAGTTTTTCTGTCCTGTTGTATCAATATCATAAATGGATGATCAGTTTTTTGCTTATTTTCTGAAATTAAAAGGTCATATGGTATATACATTGATTATTACTTGGCAGGTAATTTTTTTTTACAAAAAAAATCTTAAGGTTAAAATTAATTTGAGGTTTGTTTATTAATGGAAGTTGTGAAATATTAAAGTTAATTTAAGTGACTGAAACTCCACCTATTGGTTGGATTTTTAACTTTCTTTAGTTGGATATAACGCCCTGATAAAGAATTTATTTTCAGGTTTATCGGTGGCGCAAAATAAATGTGAACGCCTCTGTAAGCAGCTGTGGCTTTTTCTAAAATAACGGGTGATTTTCAGCCTTTCCCTTTAGGAAGAAATAAGTTTGCATTTTTCCCTCCTCTCTTAAAAACAGAACAATACCTCCCAATTCCACACTTCAATTATTCAAAATGCATAAGCTACATAAGTAAGACTATGTAAACAGAATAAAAACACTTTTAACTCGTTTTTATGAGATAGCCACTGCGACTGCAAACCGGTAGGTGTGTTATATTACACCCACCATATTATGTATCAGCGTGCTTTAATACTGTTCTCATCATAATTACATCTAAACTGCTGAGGCTCTGCTGTGATTAAGCTGCAGCTTTAATCAAGTGCAGTTATTGTCAGCCTAAAGTCACACCGATGGTCATCTCTCTTTATATCCGTCTGTATTTCACTTAAAGGGGAAAAAATTGCACATTGAAAGGAATTTTCTTTGTTTCATGAGTTCTTGTGGCTTAAATTACACATATTACATTTTGGATACATATCTGAGGCTTTTCAAGGTTTTAATTTACACAGTTTGACAACCAGCTTCACTTTATTGTATGTTTTCTTTTCTTTCATTTTGGCAATAATAAGAGGTGTCTTATTATTTCACAGCTGATTGACTAAGCGGTTAAATGGGAAACAGAGGAAGGAAGGACACAGACACACTTTTTTTTTCCCCCACAGTCTTTTTGCTGTGAAACAATGTTCATGATTACCTGCAGACATTTAACTAATGCCTTTTTGAAAGAAAATCTGAAAAAGGAAAAATGCACTCCAGAAAACAACTGCTGAGAAAAACAAACTGTGAATAAGTGCTTCATCAAGATCAGCTGCTTTTGTGCTGATATATAATTCGCTAAATTAATAAATTAACCAACAAACAAAAAAATGCAACAGGTAAATAATATCTTCAAAAACATTGTTGGGATTAAACCCTGAGACGGTAAACCTTTTAGCATTAGAAACAAGAGAAAAAGAAGAAGTTTAGTAAGATTGCTTTTAATCTTTGTGGCTTTAGTGTCCTAAATTATATTTTACTTTTTAAGGAAGAAGAGTTTTGTTATTGTCCCTCTCTGTCACAAAACATTTTTTGAATATTGTGTGGAAATGGACTGTTTCCTACTTTGAGCACAAATTGTACAGTTTTGATTTCAAAATAATAATGGATTTGTATGTTCCCAGTATTTTAAATGGTCCATTTCACTGAGATTTACTGAATGTGAGTGAAACTCCCACAGAAACCAAAGTAAAAAGCTAAAAGCTGGAGAGGTAACTCCACCTGGTTATAAAAAAAACCCATGCCCAATGTGTAGTCAGGGGTGAGGAAGCTCAAAGACTTCAAGGTGAGCAGAAATCAGACTGATGGGAGCCTGGATGGAACCGATGAGCTGCACATGTCTTCAGGCAGGTTCTGCTCAGGAGGAATCTCACTCAGACCTCCCATATCCTCCCCGGATCCGCTGCATTCCTGTCACATCTCCGCGGCTACATCACCTCCCTGAACATCAGGGAACAGTCAAATCCCTTCTGTCTGCGTGTCTGTCTTCTACAGCCAGCATAAAAGGCAGCAGCAGAAAGTCGTGGGATTTCTCTGCTTCATCAGTTGCAGTCTGATTCTCTCTTTCTCTACCTGGTGTCCAACATGTCCTCTAGTTGGGGATTGTTGTTTTAAATCTTTGCGTTTTGCATTTCTCTATATAAATAAACCCGCCTCCAACAGTTTTTGAGCAATTCCAAGAAAGTGGGCGGAGCCAAGAGACAGAGAGGGGGCGTGGCCAAATGTAGGGACGAGTGAAGGGGGTTAATAACATAAACAACACTGTGAATCATAACTCATTTATGGCTTAAAAAATGTTTAAAAGTGCAGCTTGTAACTTTTATCAAAAATGTTTTTTATTTGTTTAAATTTTCACACAGTACACTGCAAAAACAAAATCTCACCAAGTATTTTTGGTCTATTTTCTAGTAATCTTAAAATAAGACAAAACTAGCTTAAGGAAATTTTAGCAAGACATAGAGGTTTGTTTTAAGTAAATAATATTGATTTTAAAACATAAAGTACTAGTTACATTGGCCGATTATTTTTAAGTCAAGTTAATTCATCTGCCAATGCAACTAGTACTTTTTCATTAATTTTAAGGAATTATTTACTTAACAAGCCACTATGTACTGATATAAACTAAGAATTATATTTTTATAATAAAAAATCATAGAGGTTTCTCCTTATGAAAATGTAAAAAAGAAAAACCCATAAAAATAAAATAAAATATGAGAATAAAGTCTAACTTTACTCTCATAATACTGCAACTTTATTCTCTTACACTGCAAAAAACTAAATCTTACCAAGTATTTTTGTTCTAGTCTTTAGTGCAAATATCAAAGTACATTTAAAATAAGACAAGAATAACTTACAAGAAACATTTTAACAAGATATAGAAGCTTACTTTAAGTAAATAATTCCTTAATTAGAAGAGCTAAAAAAAACAGATTAACACACTGACAGTTTCAACAAATTAATTTTATTTTAACAAAAGTTACATACTGCAGCTTTTAATCATTATAATATTATTATGAGTTGTGGCCAAATGTTGGAATGAGTGAAAAGGGTTAATAACATGTTTTTGTTTTATTATCATTGAAAAATGGTTAAAAACATGTTTAATGACCCAAATTATTGTGACATTCATGCCCATACTGAGTCTCTCTGAACCTCTGGCTGGAACTGGATATTGACACATGTATAATGAGAGTAATGGCAGCATTTGTGCTGCAGCTCTGACATTTATTAGGGGAGACAAGCAGCAAAACATTAGCATTAGCAGAATTAGTTTCACTGTGATAAATGACATTTATTTTCATTTCGTTCTTTCATTACTGACTGAAACTGTATCATTAGCAATTAACTGGGGAAAAGTGACTGATATTTTTTCTTGGAATCATTTCAGATTGAAATTTGCAAAGAGAAAATTCTTCAGATTGTGTATTTGTACATTTAGAGGTATGCTTTGCCTCCATTTTTGATTCTGTCGATTATTTCAATCAAATTGGCTTTTATCTATTTTTATGCTCCATAATGTTACATATTTTCTACTTTTATCTTTTATGATTTTATTTCTGTTGTTGCAAATCATTTAAGGGTTTCTGATTTCTTCTCACTCTGCTGCTAAGCCTTAACTTAACTTTTATTTAATTTCTGAGTTGAGTCCAAACTCTTGAATTTTGTTATATAATTACCTTTTATTTCTAAATGAAAATAATAATTTAAAACCAAACGAGACATGAAAAAACATATCCAAATGTATGATTATTATTAGTCTGCAGGTATCAGATGTTGATTTGCCTCAGGTCCAATTTATTTAGTTTCATTTAATGCAGATTACTAACCGGGAGCAGTGGGCATGTTTCCATTGACTGTTAGCAATGATAAAGATGAAATGTG
Organism: Poecilia formosa; assembly: GCF_000485575.1. Taxonomy (NCBI): domain Eukaryota; kingdom Metazoa; phylum Chordata; class Actinopteri; order Cyprinodontiformes; family Poeciliidae; genus Poecilia; species Poecilia formosa. Next base: position 153,198 of record NW_006800191.1, on the reverse strand, counting down.
ATTTTGACTTTGAACATTTCTCTTTTAATGGTCTGCCTTTTGCCATGTAATTATCTTTTTTTTAAATCTTTGTATTAATATTAAACACTACAGCTTTCATGTTACCTTCCTTTTATCTTAAAATAATAAGAAAAAAATATATTTAGGTGTCCTTTTTCAGCGCTGACAAATCCAGGTAATAATACATTTCAACCCAAAGCTATCTGAAATTTTTGAGATAATATTTCATGATTTTGCAAAAACAAGATTACTATACCTTTAAATATTTCTGAAAAGCTTGCTGAGAAAGTTTGATGTGATCCACACTTGTGGATGTATTTCAAGATAACAAACACTCTTTTTCCTTCTGGCAAGGCTTCAAGAAGAGAACTGTGAATCTCCACAAGTCTGAGTTAATCTTGGGTACAATTTACAGATGCCTAAAGGTGTCATAGTATTTTGTTCAACAACCCACAACTTTAAAGCACAAAGGGAAGTCAATGGAGCTCACTGTTCAGGAGAAAGGCATGAGTTGGAATCAGAAAGGAAGGAGTTCAATACTAAAAATGTAAAATAAAACTGCAAATGCATTCTGTGAGAAAGATTTTAATTTTTGCATCAAGTCTTGGAGTCGGGTAAAACTAAAATAAAGTGTTTGGCCCTTATGGTTGTCATTTCACATTTAAAGAAAAAAAGAGAGAAGTTTCTGAACGTCAACATCATCCGAACTGTGATGCACTGGGCGGCACCGCTGCGTTTTGGCTGTTTCAGGTTCCCAGTCATTTACTGAATGCTTTTTCTGCTCTTTTTCTGTGACGCTGATAAAGCTCATTATTCTGGCACTCAACAAATAGAAAAAATAAATAATTTCGGCAATCCTACCCAACCTTAAATCAGAAAATGTTTACTGTCAGAAAATGAGGAAATCATTGTTGTTTTTCTTCCTTTTAATCAGTGTTTCTGAAAATCTGATTGCATAAATAAGAACTGTAATTAATTGGTGGATAGCTAATGACTGCAGATGCTTATCTCTATTTTTTTCAAAGTGGAGATTTTTAGTCTATAAAACATCATAAATCTGTCAAAACCACATACAAGTGCAATTCACAAAACCATTAAATTATAATTCAAGTATTATTTCTGATTATTGTGGCTCAAAGCTAATTAAAAACCAATAATTCTGTTTCTCAGGAAATCAGAATAATTTCTATTACAAAATAAGCTAAGACGCACACAATTTGCAAAACCTTTTTTGAGAATTAACAGGGTTTTATTTTAACAAAATTATACATGTGAAATTTGTCGAAATGTGTTTATTTATTCTTTGAATATATTTTGTTTAGTCAACAAGTTGCTTCTCCAGACGTTTATTGACATTTAAGTTCCCTTACGCTGCTCTTGACGGTTGGTGGTTACCATAGCAACCGGTAACCGACAGATACTCCCCCTTTTTCTGTTGCCGTTGGTAACTGTCATGTGAGTCGGGATCAGCTCTGTGTTTTCATTACAAGTATTATATTTTAACATATATCTTAGACAAATCTTATATAAAGTGTTTCATGAGTAATTTTGCTATGTTCTATGTATGTTTTTTAACTGCTATCATTATTAATGTTGTCTATTTCAGCTATGTTTTATTTTACAAACTTTAACTGATAACTTTTGCTAACTGCTGCTAACTGTTGCTAACTGCTGCTAAATGCTATTAACTTCTCATTGGGAATCATTGCTGTGTAGTTTGTTTAGGGTTATTTATTATGTTTTATTTAATGTATTTGACCAGAAGCTACTGGACTTTTAGGTTCAAGTTAATCACCAACTTGATTTCCTCTTTTGTTAGCATAAATACAGCTAACTTGAATGTGTCTGTCGTGAAGTCAACCTAGCGGATCTGAAAGGAACATAGAAGGGTTACATGTGAATGGATTCAGTGAGGTGAGTTCTTAATTTAATCAGAAAATAAAGAAGAAATAAACTTATTAAATTCTCATAAGGAGTACAGGGCATTTTGTACGGATAAACCTACAGGCAGAACAGAGGTAGGTAGCGAGGGAGCGAACAGAGAACAGGTGGCTGATTACAAACAGGATGCAGCTGAGAGAAACTAAATAAAAAAGAATGAAGAACCAAACACAGATTTAAAAATAAACAGCTAAAGAAAGACTGATCTAACATGAAGCAAGGATGACGTGAACAAAAAACAGAGAGTAACTAAGACTGAGTGCAAACGAAAAAGAAAGTAATCAAAAATACAAACTCTGGAAAAAAGACAAGCACATGGAGAACATGGACACTGTAAAATGACTGGATTTGCATAAACATACTGTAACAAAGCATTACTGTGCAGCACGTTTGTTTAAAAATTAGGACTAAATATGAATATTAATTTTAAAAAATAGGTAGGGGAGAGGTGGGAATGTCTGTTAAAATGCAAAAATGCCAATAAATATTTTACAAAAAATAAATAAAAGTGAAACTAATTAATTTATTCAAACTCAACAAGACTGTAATTGATATTTTGTCACACTGAAATTGCAGACTTTTTCCGTTACTGGTAAAAAAAATTCCATCTATTTCATACTTCACACAAAAATGTAAATCTCATTTTTATGGGAAACTGACTGAGGCTATTGTAGGTTGTAAGAGTTAACAATTAAAACATACTTTGACTTACATAACAGAGCATGTATGTATTTCCATCAAACAGAGACTGGAAGCAGAATTAAAATAACCAAAAAGACAAAAAAAAAAACATTCCCATGTGATGATTTCACAAGTCTGAATTACGACCAGAATGACTAACAAAGTCATAATGGTATGTCTTGTCCTCCATCTTCAATAATGCATTACCCTGCCTAATTAATTCAGGGAAGCAGAGAAAACATGATTTCCATCTCTGTGTTATAATAGAGGTGACTTTCTTCACAGTAAAGTTACAATTCATAATGATAAACCCCTATAACGGACGCATTATGGAGACTGAACCAAAATAAACAAGACAGAGCACCCTCAGGGTAATATATATTTCATTGTTTTACTGTAGAATAAGCTGTCTGTTTTCCTCAGTGTTGACTTTGCAATTTAAAGAGATGAAGCCTGAGGTGTCATGCTGAAACTGCAGAGCAGGTAACACCAGTTTCTCACAGACAGATAAATCAAAAAGTTATTTATATGCATGAAATAATAGTCATGGATATGTCTTTGCTCCCAATGATATAACACTAGCTGTTCTGCAAAATAAGGTTTAGTGGTCTGAAAAGTTTACTTTTCCTTCAATTTGGAAGAATATTTAACGGTTGTGCATTTAGAATTAGAAAGCCCATGCTTGGTTTGGTCAAAGTTACGTGGCATAAATGGCAAACTATCCTGGGTGGCAAAAATGGAAATCAAGATTGACCTTGTTCAAGTACAATGCAGAAAGACAAAGAAAAAAATCATGACAAGAAGCTGCAGCACCAAAATCTCAGAGAAATTTTTTTGAAAAGAAGACAAAGCAGAAAAATATCCACTGCTCTTTTTGCAAACTGAAGGTAATTTCTTTTATTTGGCAAAGTTGAACAGTAAGGGCAGCAAACTTATTAAGTACAAAAATGTCTTACATGACAGGTCTGCAAATCTTTGGAGAAATTACATTCATTTTTCCTACAGATTTAATTACTTACTTAATATACATTACACAGCAAAAACTGTAGTAAATTGCAACATTAGTTTTCATAAATATGATATATAACCACTCGTTGGAATAAATATAATGAGACTAAAACAATATTAAATGAAACAAGGCTAATTTTCTAAATGTTAGTGTATGAAACCTTAACACTTAAAACTAAACCAAAGAAATATAGCAAATAACCAGAGGTGGGCAGAGTACCAAAGAAATTTACTCAAGTAAGAGTATCACTACTGCAACATATTTTTACTCAAGTAAAGGTAAAAAGTAGCCATCAGGTAAGAGTAAAAAAGTATTTGGTAAAAAGTACTGAGTAATTGATCAAATTGTCAATCATTTAATATTTAAAAAGTAAATCACATGGACCAAAATATAAAGATAGGTGGACATTTTGGGATTTTAACGATAAATATCACAATAATTTATATCAAAAATAACAAAATCAGACAAAAGAAAAACATTTTGAAATCAGTTTCTTTCAGTAGAAACTTATAAAACTTTAACACAAACTGCAGGTGTGTGTCTGTGTCTGGTGAGTTTTTTGGTTAAAACATGTTTGTTTTTCATTCAGTGGGTAGAAAATCCAGAAATTTTACTCAAGTAAGAGTAGAAATACTTCATGATAAAATTACGCAAGTAAAAGTAAAAAGAACAAAAAGTTACTCAAGTAAATGTAATTGAGTAAATGTAACTAGTTAACTTTGCAAATAACTAGCACAAAGTTCTAAGCTAAAGGAGTTTATTTCACCATTTTATTGTGTTTTGAGACTATAGTCTCTTCTCTATCTGAAAGTCGATTTGTTTTTTTAATTCCAGGTGAAACGTCCAGGTTTTTATTTTCAGTAAAATGTTAAACTCAGAGTAAACTTACTAAGATATGTGACACTCTGGGATTTTGTTTCAGAACAGGAAGTTCTGCTGCTCCTTCTTCATCAGTGCTCTGATGAAGCTGATGACAAAGATCCTCTCTGAGACAGAGCTCACACTCACACCAAAATCCTGATGTTATTGTTCCAATATTAGAGTGGGAAAAAGTCCAGAGACACCTCAAAACTTGAAATTTAAAATGAGAAAATGTTATTTTTGTCAATGCATGCTTCAAAGTTTTTTTGTGATTATAAACATTGGAACATTCTTTGTGTCCTTTCATCCAGAAATACACCAATATTAATTTAAAACTTAAGTTTAATCTTCACACATGTAATATATCTCAATTCACCAACTGAGGGGTAGAAGTTATTTTTTAACCTTGGTGGACAGGAAGTGAGAATGTGTAGCCTTTCAAAATTGATCTTTAAGAATTAGATATGCTTCACATGGTTATCAAGCCGGGCAGTCAACCATTCAGTGTCGTGACCTCTGAGCTGAAACAGTGAGTGGATCAAAGTCTGGGCAGAAGATTCATAACGGATAAATAATCAAAACAAATGTCTGCACATCCATTTTAACTCATAAAATGGTATTTGTTGGGGGGGGGAAGTCCCTCTCAGGGTGTAAACACACGTTTCTGTGTGATAATATTGATATTGGTACTGATAATATCAATACCAACTCTAACTGAAAAAGTTATTTTATTTTGATTTGATCTAAAATACATCTTTTTTTGCTCTTAAAAAATGCTCACAAATTTGATCTGTTTTTCTATTTTTTCCTGCTAGTATGTTGTTAAAGTATTTCATAAATACCTATAAACTTTGTTCAAAATTTGTCCTAAGTTTTAACAAAATAACTCAAAGGAAAAATCACAGAAACACCTAGGAGTCAGAGGTTTGATTGTACACCAAACATAAATAAAACAGCACATTCATAATTTGTGTATATCTGAAATAGTTCAGAGTTCTTTGACTTTTTTATTGTCTCTGGATTTTGGTGAGTCGTTCAATTCTGCAAAACTAATGCTTCATATGCCAGCTGCTGTCATCAATAAGAGGGATAATAATACCTTGAGCGCCACTTTAAAAAGATTAGGATGAATTGCATTCCACAACAAATTAAAATGTAGGTAAGTAAATTAAGTATTTTAAAATGTAGTGCATACCAAAATTGTCACATAAATCTTGGATTAATTTAACCTCTTTCTCGAAAACTCTCTTCTCCATAAAGAGATCTAATCTGCTCAGAGGATTAAATAACTTCATCATAACTAATACATTATCTTCAAGTAAAAATAAAACATTTCATTCCTTTATATTGCTTAAAAAAGAATCTCATTTACAGATTCCAGCCTATGATTGCACCAATCAAATCACGCAAGCGTAAACCTGCTGCTGTCTTTTATATTTGGCTCACATTTCACACTGAACATTGGATCTACTGCTGACAAAAATACAACTATTACTTTGAGCATTTTTATGAAAAGCTTATTATGTCAAAGAGAAAAGAATTGTTTTTAAGGAAATCACCCATGGTGCAAATGTTCGAACTGCTTTAAAAGTATTCCCGGCTGCCAAATGTTTTTTTGTCACACTTGAATTTTTCAGACCATCAATAAATGATAAAATCAGATACTGAGAATCTGAGTAAACATAAACTATGATTTCACATGAATATTTAATTTATAGCAGGAAAAAATGCCATCCAAACCCGTCTGACTGTAGGTGAAAAACTAACCGTCCATTACATGTCAAACTCGAGGCCCGTGGGCCAAATCCGGCCCGCCATAGGTTTTTATGTGGCCCTCTATGATCTAGAGTAGACTAAACACTAAGTTAGCTTAAATATTATGTTTTCAATCAAATCAATGCAGTTTTTATCCGTCTACTGCCAAATTATATCAATCGGTCCCTCCAGTTTCTTAAGAATTATGGTGGAAATTTATGGAAAATCAATATATCCCCACACTTTTTTGATACTTGACGGTTTATTGGAGATTTTTCTCAAAAATCGTCAAAACCTTTCTTACTTGTACCAACAGCTGCCTCAGCCTTCAATGATGTCAGATTATAGTCCAGGATCTATACAGCTAGTAATAAAAAGTTGCATTTATTGTCATAAAAAGGGCAAATATTTCCAAATTACAAAATCACTGAAAAGACGTTCAATAATACTATTTAATTTTAAGAATTCATTGATATTTTAACAGTTTGTGAACAGATTTTATCAATATATTCTGGCACAACCGGCCCTTTAGGAGCATTCATGATCTTGATTTGGCCCAAATCAAACATGAGTTTGACTCCCCTCCTGTAAAGGAGTTTAGACCAACGTTTCTGTGCAGGATGTTTTTAATTCAGACACATCGGAGGGTTTCAGAGCATGAGTGGCCTTTTTAAGGTCATGCCACAACATTTCAATCGAATTTCACTGACCTGTCTGACCTGCATTCTTCCTTTTTCTTTCCGATTTGATTTATGTGCTGTTATTTCAACTTTTAACTTTGTTTTCTTTCTCTTTCGAATCAGATGTGACGCCTTCCGAGAGGAAGCAACTCAACTTTCTTCTTCTCCTGCCGTAAACTTCCCACTTTTCTCTCACACTGAGTCAATGCTTCAGTTTGTGTGTGTGTGTGTGTGCGTGTGTGTGTGTCTGCCTTTTCTCCCCTGTTTTAAGCAGATTAGGTTTTTACTTTTGCATCTACCTGCTTTTTAAAACTATAAAACTAAACTTTAAAATGTTCTGACTGGTGATGTGAGGTGTGTTTTTGAGGAGCTGTCCTTGGTCCTGATGCTTCCTGTTAAACTTCCTGGCGCTGCTGCGTCTGTGTTCAGACAAGTAGATTCATTAGTTGCACAAATGCTGTAATGACAAAGTTTGATTAGCACTTCTCAAGTGGAATAACCCCTTAAAAAGGAGACATAATCATAAAACATTTCAATTAAATCAGACATATTATGGTTACTTCTTTCATGAGCTCTGAAAAGAAAATATGACAAAATATTTATATCATTCTACTTTAGAAAGTTCTAGTTTAACTACTTTCTTTTGCTACAGACAGCAGAATCATTAAAATGCAATCCACAAGCTGTTACTGCAGGAAGCTTTATGTTCCCTGTTTGTTTTTGTTTTCTATGAAAAGTACCGCTTACTTTAACTTTGTTTTATTGTTACAAAAAAAAAAAACATTTTGTGTTCAAACTGATATTGACTGATGTTAGCAGACATCAGCAGTTATGAAAAGCTACAGCAAGAAACCTTTTAGGATTGTTTGTCTTTGGGGATTTCTGAAACAAAATAAAAGTATTAAAACTGCAACAGAAACTCAGGGAGGTGGTGGAGAAGAGTTTGGAACGGAAGAGGATTAGGATTTTAATCTCCAAATTATGACTTTTGATCTCAGAGGATGAAAATGTTAGATTAGCCCTCCACCCATGAATTCTGAAATTAACGACAGTATTCTGATTTTAAAAATGTCAGAATTCTGAGGATTTATCAGAATTCTGAAAAAAGTTCAGAATTCTGAAATTAAAGTTAGAATTCTAAGAAATTAAATCTGAATTATGAGGGGAAAAAAGTCAGAATTCTGAGAAAAAAAACCTGAATTCTGAGATTAAAGTCAGTATGTTTTTACTCAGTGTCCCTAATCTTCTTCCGTAGAGTCAGCTTCTCTAAAACTGAGGCGAATGTTTTCCACTCACACAGCAACTGGTTGATCTCCGTCTCGAGCACAGATCTTTTTTTCTTTTTCTTTCAAGTTTATTTGATAGGGACAGACACACATTGACATAGACAAACTGAATAAAACAGCAGTCCCATGTTTGCATCATGGTGCAATAGCAACAGCTAATTCGTAGCACTTGTCCCTAGATGGGCTTTTAAAAAGTAACTCTAAAACTTGAAATGACAATCAGTTAAAATAGCACAACATAATATATACAAACAGCGAAATGTAAAACATCAAAAATGCGTACAGGTCTGTTTTTGACATAACCAGAGTTTTGTTTGATATTTGAACGTTCTAAAACTGGTTACAGACTTTAAATAAACAGGAAGTCAGTTCCAAGTTGTAGATCCTCTCACAGACAGAGCACTTTGAGCAAAGGTGGTTCTTCGAAAGGGAACCTTACAATTTCCATCCAAAGCTGCTCTGGTAGATCTCCTGTTGCCCTGCAGTCTCTGTATACAATCGTTTAATAGTGTTGGTGCAAGTCCATTTAAACACTTAAAAATCAATTTTAAAACATTATAATTTAGAAAATTTGTAAAATCCAAAATGCCAAATTTAACCAAAATTTTAACTTAGTGCTTTGTTCAAAGTGAGAATGGAGTGAAAAATGGATGTATGGAGCAGGTCCTCGTCTGCAGGGATGCAGATGCGACTCCAGGTGAGCAAAGCCAAAATGTTCTTAGACTGGAGGTCTATTTATGTTTTGTTTATAACTTATTGAGCAGGACTGGAAAGACATTTGTGTTTGTGTTTGTGTTGTAAATAGATGTAAAATCTACTGTTTTTAGTTTTACATCAGGTTATAATGTTGTTCCCTCATCAAAAACAGACCTGGATTGTTGCCTTCATTCTTTCATGCATGTTTGAGAAATCCTTTAATCTCCATGGCAACCGTTCAGCTGTGCAAAACGCTTGGGTGAACCAAGCCCCGCCTTCCAGACGCAGCTCCTCCTCAGGGCTGCAGTTTCCAAGTTTCTGAGCCTCACAGAGCGACTCACCCCCACTCAGCTCCTTCAGACTAGCCAGCAGCAATTAGCAAACACCTGGTGGAATAACAGTCTAAGCTCATTATGTGAGCTATTTCTCAATGCAACACTGGTAAAAGCGTTGCTAAAGGGTTAATAGGGGAGCCATGTTGTTATGACTTCCTGTCTCAGAAATACCAGGAGTTTTTAAGAGACAGACGCCCAACTTAAACTCTGCGTCCCTGCTAAATTACAAAGTTAAATCTCTTCTATGTCGTATGTAGCATTTTTATAACAACTGAAGTTAACATAGCTGCTTGATTATGCTGTAAAATGGAAAACACGTAATGCCGCAAGGTGTGTGAAGGTGCAACCCCACATGTTTTTTGGTTTTTTTTACCAATTATTACACTTTCATTCTTCCACAGCCAATCAGTGAACATTGACTTCACCCTTGTTAAAATGTCAAGCCTTCTCCATTCAGGCACCATTTCCTGTGGCCATGTTTCTTCCTGTTCATTTCTCCTTAAAAGCCGCTCACTTCAAAAGTTTTTGTCTCTGTTTTCTGTAGCCAATATTGTGACTGTTGACAATAGCTGCGTTGTCTGCTTGGCTGAGAGCTATGATTAGTCAACTCATTATATTGTCATGCTCTGGTGCTCTCTTTGCTCCCAATCTGTTCACGCACACAAAGCCGTGCGACTTCAAAAGCCTTATTGGCACTCCTCGCCGTGTCCTAGGCGTGAAAAAACAATCGAAAGGCAAAAGTGAACAACATCTGAGAGTCTGTGTTTTTCCCATCAGAGGAAATTCTGCACAAACACAAAAGCCTTTTTTTTTATTATGTTTGTGAATATCTCGGAACATGTCTTCTGGCTTATAGGAAGAAGAAAACAGGCAAAAAAACAACCAAATTCAGAAAAAAACAAAAACTAGTTTTGGACGGTGCGTCCTCTCCAGGGCTATTATGTTTGGTAATTGCTGACTGTAACGAGGCCTTCACTCTCCATTACACACCGTGGATCATTTGACGTCTCTTCAAAACTCTCAGAGTTGCTGTTGTTCCCACCCACCTCCACTCCCACTCCCTTCTTTCCAGCTCTCACCCTCGCTTTGTTTCCAGCTGTGAGAAACTCATCACATGTTTTCATGAAGCTTTTTTTTAATGTAATTTCTAGTTACTAATTAGCTTTTTTTTCCCCTCTTTTGTTTGTAGCCTCTTTTCACTAAACACTTCTCACCAGAGAAGCAGAGGGCACAGCTGCAAATGTTTAACCTTGGTTGCACATCCAATGTTTATGCTCTGAGTTGTATTAATTGTAGCCGCAAACCAACATGGCTTCCAACGGTTGCAGGGTTTAATTTGTGTGTTGCACCAACTTGATTGTGATTTTTTTTAAAAAGGGATATGTAATTATCAAATAAAAATGAAAAACAATCGTCTGATTGCGTTTGGATCTCATCGGTGGCCAGACTTCACTTCCTGGTGCTGAGGTCAGGAAGAGGCATCGGCGCGAACGGAGAGAAAAATCTAATTGTTTGGAATCATGTCAGCTGAGCTGGAGGACACAGCTTGTGCTTGTGATTTATCACCAAAGCGTCGCCGCATTTGCCGATAGGAAAACAGTTTCAGTGGCGTCATGGTGATATACGGAGATGGATGAGGAGAAAAATTGAATAACATTTCTCCCCGTTCTCACCGGTCCGCTCTTATTTGTGACTGGGAAAAGAGCAACGGGTTTCGTTTGACTGCTTCTGGATGCATTGGGTTTTATTTGTAGATAATTTATTTTCATTGTTGTATTCTGGTCTGCTTCCCTTTCAGAATTGCTTTATTCCTCCGTTGCTGTATGTTTGCAGCTGTTGCGCTTTTAGAGCAGAGGTAATATCTGCGCCGATTTCTCCTGGCCGGCTTTGTGGTTGCAAGAGCAAAGCATCGCTTCCTCTCTCTCTTTCTCTCTCAAAGAAATGTGGTTCCTCTGATGTCCAGAGTGACTCTTCTTATTTCCTCTGTTTCATTGCAAAACCCAAAGGTCTGGCAGGTTCGGTATCATATATGTGTGTGTAACTGTGTGTGTGATTGCTGGATCTATACTCTGCAAACAAAAAGATCTATATTTAAGGTCATAGCATTCTCCAGACAAATTGAGAAAAGATACAGATCTTTGCCAAAATACTGAACCCTGTTGAAGCTTTTCACACATTTTATAAACTGTTAATACAGACCTGCACCATTTATTCTCAAAACAGCACAAATTACGACATAAACATCCAATAGATAGGTTTCAATATTCATTAACATTTTAATCATTTATAAAATAGCAAATAAAGTCTGAGGCTATAACCTAACAAAATGAAAAAGTGATTATAACAAGTTTCAAAAGGTTCTGCAGTACAGTTATGTTTAAATGTGAATTCAGCCACAAAATTAAAACTCATAACAATACATTACATTTACAAAAAAAGCCCATTCTCATTATAAGTCTTTATTACAATCCTAACATTGCTTGTTAAGATTGCCTGGTTTTAGATTTCTCTTTCAAACAGAAAAATACAATGTTTTCAAACAGCAGTGAAATTAAGTTGCTAAAGTTCTCACAAAGGCTAATTGAGTCTGAAAGCAAAGCATTTTCTGACATTAAATGTACAATTTTAAATTTTAAAGCTAAATATGCAGTAGTGATAGATCCTCAGGAAGCATTATCTGTCTGTCTGTCTGTCTAAATCGGACTCCCAATCCGTCAAAGTGCCAGAACTCAATTTAGAACCCTACTCTCCTATATTTGTATTCTGAAGAATAAAAATAATGTCTTTGTTGAAAGCAATTTTCTCTATAATATGTCCCCTGAGGCCATCCCACCTTTTTAAATTCTCATTAAGTCACAGTGTTTTTCCAGTTCAGCCTACACAGAGCGCCCTGCTATAGACGAAACACAGAATAGGTGGCTGTTTTACAAAAACGTATGACTACACTCTTTTAATAATATTCTTAAAGATCCCTGAAAATGCTCATTTGGACTGTTCTGGTTTTGTGTTTCTGCTAGAGATTAAGTTTACACAAATCATCAAATGATTTCACTTTTTCCATTCTTGTTTTCCTATTCATTGCTTTTAATAGTGATTTTGTCAGTGTTTTCTTTTATTTACTTATTTACTCAACATATCAAAACAAAATAAAGCAACTTTCAATAAAAAAGTCAATCTATTCAGCCAAAAAAGCTTTCCTACAAATGATGTTTGTATTAAATAAGGAACTTTCAGCTAATAAATCCTCTGCATGGATTGTTTGATCTACTAGACGCCGACGCGTTATCTCTTCACAGACAAAAGTGGCAGCATTTCTATGGAAATGTGGCATTTGCTTTGTTTCCCACCATCTAATGAGCCAGTTAACATTCAGTTGTTCACCCTAATTGACTCCTGCACTAACCGGATGGAGGCACAGAACTCCAAATAATTACACTCTTTATGAGCCAGAGTCTAATGAATTTAAGAGGCAGATTTACCAGCCGATTGATTCTGGGTAGAAATGATTGAATTAAAAGATGGCCGCCCTGAACTTAAGGATGGATCTGTTAACTTGTTGCAGCGTAATATGGATGGGATTTTTAAGGAAAATGGCATTCACAAACCAACTAACCAACCGTTATATGCTTTTCTAATTTCTAAAGAAGATTCTAAGCTACTCTACATTGTAGAAAAAAAGGAATGTGAAAGAAATTATATAGAAAGAATTAAGGTAATTAAAGTGGATCTATTAGAGTACTTTATTTTACTGTGGTTTGGTTATATAAACACGTCTGGGGAGCCAATGGGGTTGGTGGAAAGTTGAAGGGAAGATAAAAAAAAAAAAAGCAAAAAGTTAAAAAACTGAATCCAATAAAAATTTTAAATCAAAAGTTTTAATTTACATTTTAAAAAATCAGTTTTTCAATCATGATTTTAAAACATAAATTAACTTACTGAAATGCCTTTAGTAAGTTAAACTGGATCAAGTTTTTGTAAACCACACTGGAGCTCCCCCTGGTGGATGTTTTGTTACATCGTTCGGTAACGCTGAAAAAAGAGAGAAGAAAATAGAGATCCAAGATGGCGGAACGTAATCCCGGCGAGTTCCTAAACTTAGCTGATATCACCTTCATACCTTGTTGTTTTGGATGAGATTTGTCCGTAAGTATTGGTTAATGATGAAAATAATACTTGTCTGTTCGTTTTGTGTAACGGTGGTGTGATAAATTGTACATTTAAGTCATTTATGAATTCTTTTTGCAAAGTTAGCTAATACTTTTCCTTCTGTATTTCAGTTTTACGGTGGTCAGCGGCCATTCTTCAATAAACAAGCAAAAAGAAAGGTAAGTTTGGTTATTGGAGCGTCGTTATCTTGCTGTTTAGCAGGTGAAAATTGAAAACAGCATAGCCAGCCATGCTCTTCTGTATGATTAGCGGCCAGTCAAATTTATCAAGCTGCTTTGCTAGCATAGCTAGCGCAGCATGGAAATGCTTTAAGTACTATGAAGATTAAATAAAATTTCATGTGCGATTAAATCTGCAATCAAAAGACGGGATTCAGGTAATATGACATCAATATCAGATTAGGTTTTTTTTTGCAGTTTTGCACTACAAGAACTAACTCATGGCTAACTGAAATCAGAAGATATGAGGCAACATTTATTCTAATTGAACGTAATAATTATTGTATAGTGAATAAAAGAGAGGAAAAAACATTCCAAAAGTTGATATTTCTTTACATATTTTGTATCTCTTGGTTTGGAAATAGGTCCCCCTCCCAGAAGCTAACGCTGTGTAGGGGCTCATGGCATTGCAAAGTTTGGAAATCCCTGTCCTAGTTTAAACTTTAGTTTTTTCGGTTTTGAAGCCTTTTGCCCACCTGATGCCTATCAGCTGTTAGGAAAATCCCAGCACCATCCAAACCCTGAAAACTTCTTTCTTCAGCTTGACAGTTTTTTTGACAGCTTTATAATCATAATAATAAAACTATTATTATAGTTTTATTATTATAAAATAAAACTTTATTTCACCAGATGTCATCACATGCTGACAATAGCTCGATAGAGGTTTGTTTTAATAGACAGGATGTGACAAAGGTTCCTTGAAATGTCTGGTTTTTAATACCTTTTGTTGTTTTTCTTTGTGGTTTGTGCAATATTTCATCTTGGTCTCATAGTTATTAATTGTTTTAAAAGCAGGGAATAAAATCCTACTCCTCCCTGGGAACAATTACACTCTAAAATATTGACTTTTTCTGAATGAATCATACCTACTATAATGAAATATATCAGGATATATCCTACTGTAAACTAATTTCTGTTGTATTGTTGTAGCAAACACTCCAAAACTGTATCATTTATAAACAACTGTTAATGTATCCTCCTTTTCCTAAGCTGTAATCCAAAATACAGCAATGAAGTGTCAAAATAGCTAATTGATAATACTTGGACTGTGAAATGGGAAGCAGCCTGATGTTGCTGACGCCTTTACTTAAGTGTTTTTTGTTTTTGTGTGTGTGTGAATCAGTAGCTGTACCTGGCTTTCCTGTGCTCCAGCAGCTGGTTCACCTGTAACTAATGCATGCCAGTCACACTTCTGAGGTGACGAATGAAGAAACGTTAAAATGTTGCTTCAATGAACACTCCATGTTTGTCAGCCAAAAAAAAAGAGGGGGAGGGGGAATAAGAAGTCCAAACTGCTCTGCTTTCCATGAGATAAAAGAAAATATCTGTGAGCTGCTTGAAGAGTTCCAAGTTTAGTTCATGTTTGGCTCCGGTTGTTTTGGACTGAGATTAGGTAAAAGCTAATGTTGAATATTGAGCCAAACATCTGTCGAACATAGATAACTTCTCCTGACTGATTCTTCCTACTGATGGTGAGTTAGTTTTTAAGTTAGTGATTTCTACTTCTATTGGAAAGATACCGTTTGTCTAAAACATCCATTAAAGTACTAAAAATCTGTACAAACCTTTATATGTCTTTTATAGGGAAATGTCCAGTTTCCAGCATCCAACCAGCTTCGTGTTGGTGAAGCTCAGATCAGAACTGGTCAGATTAAATTCGCTCACAATATTTCTGCATATTTCACAAACATTCTTGATGTGGCTTTTTGAAACATCCCTGCACTCGCAGCGTTGCTGAGCGGATGAAATGTTGGATGAGCCTCTTTAAGCACATCGCAGTTTTCTGTAAAGCCTCAGCAAAACGTTGAACAGAGAGGTGCTGCGTATTCTGGACCTGTGTCAGCTGGGTTTAGATGTGCAGCAGATTACTGCCGCTGAGGTTTCTGCTTCCTACTTTACAAAGTTGAAGGTTGTTGCAGTGCTAAACATTTCATTTCATTCGTCTAACGTTTTACCCTGTGAAGGAGAACCCTCATTTCCAGGCATTCATTGTAATAATATACAGTATTACCATGGAAAGTTGTTTTTTTCCAAGCTCAATTCTTTGAGGGGCAAGTCAAGTTAGAGTCTCAAATATTTGCACTCGATTTTATTTCTATGATTTAAAGTTCTGCTTGAAGTTCGGCTTGAAAGCTTTGTGAAATATACAACTCATGTTGCTGCATTTTCAAAAGAGGGAAGATTTGTTTTTTGTTTTTTTTCATTGCTACATCTTGATTCAGGCTGCTTTAAAGGGATGTCAGATGTCATTTTATGTGACTCTTCACAGCCATATCAGAGTATTTTTCTTTAGTTTGTACAGAAACTGACATGGAGTCTTCCTCACAACTTTTCCTCTTTGTTTACAGCCAAGCATGGTGCCTGTTTTGTTTTGTTTAGAAATAGATGTAATAAAATGTGTAAAATACTGTTATTTTGCAAGGCTTCACAGTGGGGTGTGTGGTCTAATGAGGAGGTGCATTAGTTTCATAATTATTCAACAAAAATTTAAAAAAGTAATTTCTATCAAAAATTAATTGGGATCAAAAAGATTACAATTTTAATTAAATGTTTTTGTAATAGAATATTAAATTTTTTGTAGACAATTTTTTTTTCTCAAAATAATTATTTTTTCTTATAAACATTAAAATTTATTAGCACGTCATACATCTTTTTTTTTAATGCTTCCTCCTTACAATGTTCAGTAAGGAGGAAGTAAAATTCAAAATTTATTATGAATTTTACTTCATTCATAATAAATGAATGAAGTAAAATTATTGATTTTAATTATTTAGAGCACATATCAAACTCGAGGCCCAGGGGCCAAATCTGGCCGCCGAACCTTTTAATGTGGCCCTCTTGCCTCCAAATTTCATTAACCCTTCTAGGCGGGATGTGTCGGCGGCGACACATCCAAATTTGCAGTACCGTAATTCCGCCACACGTAGCGCTATCTGAAAAATTCCAACGGTTTCTGAAAGGGGAGGCGTTGCCCTTTCCAGCAAGTATCGGGTTAATACGGCAACTTCACAGCTGCAGCTGCAGAGAGGTAATTAATCCGGGGGGCACTCGTTTTATAGACGGCATATTGCGAAAATAACTTGCTGGATATTGAAAGTTCCAGTTGTTATCGATACATGGGTAAGTATATCATCTCACAGGACATTTAAAGAACTACTTACAGTTAAAATAAGGAACGTTTATTTAGGCAGACGCTTGAAACTCCGGCGTAAAAGGGTTAATGAGTCCCTCTAGTTTTTTTGACAAATTTTCAAAATTCACACAAAATTAACGAATCCCCACATTTTCTCTTATAATACAGCAATTTTTTTTCAAAACTGATCAAAAATGTTGAGTTTAAGCGACTGCCACCTCAACATTATTTGATGGTGATTAAAAAAAATCACCTTATCAATTGTAAAAATTCCTGACAAGTATTCCTAAATTGGCAACCGGCCCTTTAAAAACATTCAGATTTGTGATTTGGCCCATAATGAAAATGAGTTTGACTCCGCTGATTTAGAGGCTTCAAAACGTCTGAGACAAGAGGAGAGCAAAACCTGGAAACTACTGCCATGGCTCTTGTGTGACAATTTATCTCAGGGGTGTCCAAAGCCAGTCTTAAAGGGCCGGTAACCTTTTTAATTTTAGATTCAACACACCTGAATCAAATGATGTGCTAATTAGCAGAGCGCTGACGGAAATCAGCCCTGCAGGATTCACTTTGGACACCTCTGGTTTATTTTGTAGCAACAGTCTAGTTAAAGTTCAGGCTTGAATCCATCTGAGAGCCTGCACTTGAAAACTGAACTTTGCAGATTCCTTTCATCAAGCCTGACTGAACTTGATGACGTATTTTGCAATAAAAGATGGAAAAAATATGTTCTGAAGTGGAAAGCTGGTAGAGATAAACTCTTAAACGATTTTCATTTTGTTTTATTTATTTTAAAGAGAAAAGTGTGAATCTTTTTTTTTCCACTTCATATCAGTGACTGAGAAAAAATCAAGTCATTTTTAAATTCAAAGCTTTTGAATTTGAAAATAAATGCTACTGCAGTACGAATAACGCAGAGTAAAACTGGAGTGTAACTGCAGCTTTAAAACAAGCTGGTCTATGTGTGGGAACTCTATTTAAAGATGAGCTATTTTTATATGTATAGATTTTTGCCCAGGTTGTCTGGCACCTTAAAGAGTTTATGCGAATAATGTTGCTGATGCCATTTTTTTTTCTGCAAGTGAAGAAAATACCCTGAGGATGGCTGGATTTTACCGTATGAAGACAGAAAGTGAGATTTCACAGAAAACCACGAGCTACTAAACTAATTATCACTGCTTTCGTCTTTATTAAGACGCATTCCAACCTGCATTCTGTAACTTAGGGCCATTTCTTTGGTGCGTAGAAGATAAAACCGCATTAGATAATGTCCCTGTGAATGATGGTGGAGGCTGAAATCCAGCAGCAGGGAGCTGTGGGGGTTTACCGGCAGAGGCAGCAGGCCTTCGCTCCTCTCCTAATTACTCAGAGAACCTGTCTGAGCCTCCGTGTCAGCACCGACCTCACGCTGATCCAGTTTGACCCCCGGCCCAAACAAGGTGGTCTCTGGAGTCGCTGCCAGTAAAGACGGGGTCAGAGAGTCCTACCTTGATAGTCATCGGTTGCAAACCGTCACCAAGGGACGATACATAATCCTTATCATTTATCTTACAGACAGCTAATATAATCACAGTAGGGGAATCTTGTTCTTTTTTCATATCCTGGAGCTGCAATGTGGTTTTTCCTGCTGCTGTAAAGAAATGTTAAATATTTATTCAGCTGCTGCATGTTCTGACATCAAGCGCATTATGTTAGAAATTGTTTTAGATGCCAATTAATCTGCCAGTTTTAATTGCGACGTTCTAGAAATCAGTGCGTTGCTTCAGAAGGCAAATGTTTGAAATTTGTATTTGTGTAAACGGACAAAGCACTGTCAATGTTTAAATAATTTTTACATCAATTTTAAAGACACAATGAAATGGTAATAAATGACAGATTGTTTTATACTGTAGATTATAGATAAAGTTGAAAACATAAAATGGAAGATGTCTGGACCTGGGTTTGATTCTAGTTTCATTGCTATTCTGTGTTCCTTAGTCTCTTTCTTTGATGAGACCAGCTTTGTTTTTAGTTACTTTAGTTGTATTATGTTCCTTATGTCTGGTTATTTGTTAGTGTTAGATCCATTTTCCTAGTTACCCAGTTTGTGTATTCTCCCTCGCCCCTGTGCCATTTTCTCTCTTTCTCTCACCTCACACTTACAATCTGTTCCTTGTTCAGTAATCGGCCTCCCCAGTATATATGCAACTCATTCTCAGTCACTCCTGGTTGGTTCCTCCTGTTAAATCCAGTTACTTCCCCATTTCACCTTGCTAGGTTTTGGTCCCTGTTTCCTGTTTTTTGCTCAGCTCTGGCTCCCTGTGTTCTCTACGGTTTTTGTAAGTTTTGTTCTTCCTCTTTTCACTAAACTACAAAATCTACTTGCCACCTGTGTTTCATGACAAAATATATATACTATTGACGTTTATGCCTAAAATTACCCATATATCTTCAGGATTTGTGTTTTTATAGAGAAAGAGGTCAATAACCTGTAGTTGCATCCACAGAAACTCATCAAAGTCTTGGTGCAAATCCAGAATTTTTTTTCTTCATTCTGAATAAATATGTTCGTAAGACTAAAAAGAAGTGAAGGCAAGACTTAGTTTTCATTATTTAAAATTTGTTTTGATTTATTGCAGTCATTACTTTAAGAAAATAGTGTTATTCTGCCACAGAACAGAACTTTTTCTGCTTCAGATAAAAACTTTCCCAACACGTGAGTATGTATCAATTAATCAGTCATCAATTAATCAGGCTGTATTAAAAGTCTTAGGTTAATGGTTACACATTTGTACTTGTGGATTTCTCTTCTTTTATCATCCATGTTTTTGCATCCATGAATAAAATTATGTTTTAATCAAAAGCTACATAAAGGCAACAATTTATACAGTTGCTCTGTGTTTTTACAAGATTACAGCTCAAAACATTGTGTGTCTTGCTTGCAAGGTATTGTTCTGTGCTCCCTTTAATCCCAGCAGGAACCTCAGTGGGGGATCTGCGCGTTGACATGTGCTAAATGTTAAGCTCTTCAAACCCAAAGTCTTTCTATACAAAGCTGAACATTAAATCTTCTGTTTAAAGAATCATCAAAACAATTCAGCTTAACAAACCACTCTTTTTACCTCGTGGCATTATCACTGAATAGATTGCAAAAATAGATTGTAAACAGCAATTTGTGTTAGAAGGATTAAGACATACTCTGCCTAATTAAGCCTATCATTGATTATCTCGTGGTTCACAACATGAAAAATGGCTGAAACCTGTTTGCTGTGTTCTTGCAAACCTTTGTTACTTTGACAACTTCCAGGGGCCTTCCAAAGAAAAGGCAAGGACTTTCACCTTTCCCGGCACTTAGGAATACTTTACATGGATTTAATGAATAATTTAGGACTGCAGGTGATTTTGCCCTGCGGAGGCACCTCACATGCTCAGAATCCAACATTATACTGTGTATAATCAAGGACATATGAGGGTTTGATGGTATCAGGGGCCCAAGCATAATTTGCTGCCTCATTTAACCTCCTCCGTCTCACAAAAGATGTCTGCTTCAATCTCCAAAAAACCTAATTTTAGGTATAGGATCCTTGCAGAGTGACTCCTGTGTGTTTGTTATTGCGCTGGAGTGTGCTACGGATTAATAGCTCTATTCCACACAGTTACTCTGTGCATATATAGGATCTGTGAGTCATCTCCGAGGAGCGTTGACTGGCAGATGGAACATTTGCTCAGACATGAGTGCTAATTGTAAATGTCACAGGATGGGTTTCTGAAAGCAATCAGAGCCAATTTTGTTTTGGAGACTTGATATAAAGCAACTTAAGTGCAGTGGTGTTCTGCATTTTCTCCCTTTTTGGTTTAGTTTCGCAAACATTTGTTACTTCTTAGCACTAAATAAACAGCTTTAGATATCTGGTACATTGATAAAACTTTCTCCTCGTTGATTGCCGCTCTTATCTCAGTCCATCGCTCTGCATGCCTATCAGGCACAACAATATAACCACTGACAGGTGGAACCATTAAGACTGATTATCTCTTCAGTGTGACACCTGTTGAACAACTTTGAAAAAGGACAAATTGTAGAAACTGTTTTCACGTCTGAAAGTGGTCAGTGCCTACCTAAAGCTCTCCAAAGAAGGAACAATGATGGGCCAAAGAGTGGAGAACATGGCAAGAAGAAGAAAACACTCATATTTAATGTATATATTAAAATATAAATGGCAGATTTTGTGACTCCCTTTTTAAAAAACTGCTGTCAAAGTTTAATTTTTAAACGTTTTAAGCATATTAATTAACATTTGAACATAAATATGTGAGATTAAAGCCAAGTGGCTAATTTCCATCTCTAGTCCCATTGACTGGCGTTTATGATGTTTAATAATAATAAGAAAAGGCAGCATAAGACTACATCACAACAAAGGGAATCATTAAATGGTTATTTACAATTTGTATTCTCCAATGGTTCAATAATTTTGACTTTAAGTTGACTAGAGTTAGCACAGTAGCGCTAAAAATAGAGTTGTATACAGTTAAGCTATGCTAAGCTAAACAAGCTAGTCGTGTTAAAAATTAGCCTATACCTTAAGCTAGGGGTTCCCAAACTTTTCCATTGCCCCCCAGGAAGCATTAACTTTGGGCCGGGGACCCCCTTACCAAACCCACAGATAACACTACAAAATTTGTCAAGTAACATCAACTTTAACAGCGTCTTTTCTCACTTTTATTCAATAATTTTTATATTTTATTTAGCATAAATGCAGCCTCAGACCTTGTCTTTCACAACAGAGCTTCTGGAGAGTTCCTTTGGTCTTTTTACTGACAGAAAATTGTCCATTTTGCTTTTGCTGTGCTAGCTTGTGGAGCAAAGCCACTGTCTTTATATTAGTGATTGAAAAACATCAGATTATGACCAGAAATTTATAATTAAAATACATTAGACCCAATATTTTTAAATGTTTTTTCCCTCCTGCTTTCTGGGGCCCCTCTAGCGTTCAAATCTTTTCTCCTTAAAATCAAACTTTTTAGTTTCATGGTAATAAAATATTGGTACTCATGATTCACTTACTGGACAAGGCATTCAATAAAGCAATGCACAAATTTCCCTTTGAAATGATTCAGAAGTGAATCTACAACATGAAACACGTTTCAAACGTTGATCTAAGAGTAAGGAAGAGAGAGTGGGTAAAGCTAATTTAGGGGGGCATTTTGCTGTCAGTGAACTCCTTATTAACACAAACTGAAGCTCAGTATGATGACATCCAAACAGGGTTGTAATTTGGCTTTAATTAGAACAAGTTTGTTTTTCATGATCCTCTTAATTTTTTTTTTTAGCCACAATCTTTAAGTTGACCTCTTTCTGTGAGCCTTTCTCCAAGTTGAGGAAAATTGCTGCACTTTAGCTACAAACCAAAATTACCTGCCATTTACTCTGGCAAGAGCTTTTTAGCCAAACTAAAAGGTTTTCTAAAAGTGCTGGTCATTCAATTTCCCCAGACTGTTTTGAAGACCCATGACCAGGAGGCAGATTAGTTCCCTCTCATCTCTGCCGTCTGCAGGCCTTTGTGTCTGAAGGACTGAACTCACAGTAAACAGAAATAGACATAAAATCCCCATCGTCCGCCATGTTTCTTCACCATTCTGCAGATGTGTTTCAATATTTAACCGTCACTGTTGTTAAAGTTTAGGTCAAATATGACATAAACTTTAGCGAGTTAACGCAAAAAAAAGAAAAAAAAAATTCCCATGTCCCTTATAGGGCTCCGTACAAAATGAACTCTAATCTGGTGGGGTTTTAGCCTAGATTTAAAGGCACTCAGTGTTTTTGGCTGTTTTGCAGTTTTATTGGTGTTTGTTCCAGATTTGTGGTGAATAGAAGCTGAATGCTGCTTCACCATGTTTGGTTCTGGTTCTGATGCAGACCAGAACCAGAAGACCTGAGAGCTCTGGAAGATTGATATAATGACACCAAATCTTACATATTTATAAACTAACAGCAGTATTTTAAAGTCTATTCTCTACAGGGAGCCAGTGTAGGGACTCTATCTTCCTGGTTTTAGTCAGAACTCCAGCAGCAGCGTTCTGGATCAGCTGCAACTTTAGGCAGTTCTATAAAGACACTGTTGCAGTTATTGTTGTGACTAAAAGTAAACACATGGATGAGTTTCTAACATTAGATTTTACTGTTTATCATCCAAAAGCTACTGATTTTATTAGCAACACAAATCGGCAGCTGGAAACAAGGATTTACTCTGTTAATGGCTTTTTAAAAAGTTTTACACTTTACGTTCCACATTTTCAAGTTTCACCAATGATCGCTGCATTCATTCATGCTCATTTCAGATTTTTGTCAAGAATCACAAAACTACAGAAACCCCGTTTTTGATTTTCATTCCTGCTTGTCTGAAGCAAAGTGTTTTATTTATCAAACGATTCTGATTCCAGTGTGACCACTTTGCTGCTTGAAAGAGCAGACAATACACTCCCTTTTCTCCAGCCCCCAAAATGTTGTTTGGAGAACAGAGAGAAATATTTTGACAGAGCAACAGATCCATATTGTATGATTTCCTTCAATCAGGGAACAATACAGAAAGCTAACCCCTGATGGGAAAGCACAAAGCCTTCATCTCTAGTTTTTGTGCCCACTATTTTTTTCTCCCCTAAGCGGAGTTTCCCTCTCATTTAACTTCCAGTTGTATTTTGCTTTTTATGCTTTATTAAGTTTTCTGTGTCCGGTTCACTTCTTGCTCTTCTTGCACATTATCTGCAAACATGGTCCTCTACTCGTTCTTTCTAGTTCTCGGGCTCCCATCGCTGACTCAGATGACGTTTGGTCAAAGCTAATTGGACAGTAAAATCCAATCTACTCAAAAGTGAGGCAAAAGATTTGAGAAATCCCATTAACATATGGTTAAGGGTGACTGCATTTCCGTCCCGTTTGAACTTCAAATGTCATCCCACTACCAATTACATCCCAAATTGCAATTTACCTCAGTTAATTAGCCTAATTAATATTCAATGGAACAGCAAAAAGACTCCTACTTGATTTGTTCCAGTTTTAATCTAACATATCACGGCTGATAATCTGGTCATATACAAAATAAATCTCCCTCACTGGGTTTATGCTTTTCAGACTCTTATATGGGGGAATTTTTCTGCCATAATTTGAGAGCACACATTTTCAGTTTGAAAGCAGGACTTCATTATCTGTCTTCTCGAACTTGTAAAGCTTGTACTCAAAACTTCTGCTCTCTTTCAAATATTCACTGTGCTCTCTCAAACCTTTCTCCTCACGCTCAAAACTTGTTTCTGCTCGGATCAAATCTCCACTTGCGAATCATTTCCTGCTCGTGCTTGGAGCAGAAGAGCACCGTCGCCTAGCAACCTCTCAGCCAATAGAATGAAGGTATTGTACTGGGTGAGTTTGTTTCCTTCTAGTGGGTGCGCCTGTGTGGCTATCGATTGTAGCAACCTGCGCTGCCCATTGGATGTAGGGAGAAACAACGATGTCAGCTTTCTGCTCCGTGTTGCACTAAACATCCGCTAGCAGTGTGCTACTGATCGCCAACAGCTGCTGATCTTAGGCAGGAGTTTGTTCACCCAACCAAAGAAAAAATTGTTCCACAGATCCAACCGTGTTACAACTTAGTCACATCTATCTGCCTGTCTGTGTCTCAGGCACACCCACCAGAAGGAAACAAACGCACCCAGTACAACACTTTCATTCTATTGGCTGAGAGGTTGCTAGGCGACATTACTTTTTGTTCCAACAGAGAGCAGAAAATGTTTTGCAAGTGAGCAGAGAGGTTTGCAAGTGGAGATTTGATCTGAGCAGAGACAAGTTTTGAGCATGAGGAGAAATGTTTGAGAAAGCAGAGTGAGTATTTGAAAGAGAGCAGACATTTTGAGTACAAGCATTACAAGTTTTGAGAAGAAAAGACATGAAATCCTGCTTTCAAACCGAAGCTGTGTGCTCTCGAATTATGGCAGAAAAGTTCCCCCTTACTCTTGCACAAAAACTAGACTTGAGCAAATGAAGGAAAACCATGTCCTTCAGAGTTCGTCGATGTTTCCTGTCAGATTCCAACAAAAGACAAAAGAAAAACAAAAGCATGTGTAATAATAGCAGCGACCAACATGAGCTGGCATCTGTAAAATCGCTGCCACCACAGCAGGTGAGTTTTTATTGCAGCCTTTTCACAAGTAATACTAGCTCTCTTTGGGAAACTTTGGCACTTTGAGAAAAGTGGTTCTTTTTGGAAATTAGCTCAGATGAGTGTTGGCTCCACTTCAGCATCCCTATTTGTTCCCCCTGTCAGCTCTGCAGGCAGGGCTGCATTTGTCTGTTCTGAGCCCACGCGCCTGCGGGTCAAACCGCTGACTTTCACCAGCACTCTCCAAAAAACAAAGAGGAGGGTTTTCACAAAGCGCTCCAATCTGCCTGATTTGTTGCAGTAGTTTGTCATGAACTATCTGCTTTACTTTTTGGACTATAAATACACCAAACATACACATCGAACACCGAGCTTAGCCGCAAACAGAGCAGGTGCAGAGAAAAAGAAAACATTTAAACAAAGCATTTTAATTAATAGAGATGTCTAAATGCTGGCTATTCCAAATAAGGTTAAACATTTATTTTACTTCACAATTCAAGGTAAAGAATATATCTTTGCATGATTCACTCAAAGATTTAAAGCTAACTACTCCATATTAGATCACTGCTCATTTTTTTTTGTAAAGCCAGTAACACACTGTCACTTGTTTTACCTTAGTTATTCTCTTTAATCCAAATTACTAGGTTTGAGAATGCAATATTTTTCCCCCAGTAATCTGTTTGAGAGAAAATGTTCTGGCCTTTAAGAAAAAAAATTATTCAGCCTTTTGTAAGAGGAAAAAATGGAGTTCAAATTTCATCCATTCCTTTATAAATGCTACCGGTTAAAACCGAATATTTAATTAGCAAGTTACATATTTAGTTTAGAAGGAAATGGATAGCCTAAAACTAAATATTTTGTTTGCAAAACAATGTTTTAGCTTCCAGTGATTGACGCATAAATTTAGCTGCAATCTAGCCTGCTGAATATTAGGTCAAAGCTAAATGTTATGTGTGAACTAAATATTTAGTTTAGAAGTAAATACTTATCTTTAAACTAAATATCTACCTTTCAAACTAAATTTAGCTTAGAGAAATATATTTATTTTACTAGCTGAATACAGTTTAGAGGTAAATATTTAGCTTGCTAATTAAATATTTAGTTTGAAACTGTGACATCTATAAATGACTGAATAACAGTGAAAATATGACTTTGAAAAATAATTTTTTCTATTTTGTTTGGCTGAATAATCCAAATTATTGCAGTTAATTTTTGACGGTGTACCTTAACAAGAAGACTTGATGTGCTTTGGTTTTTCAGGCTCCTGAGGTTTGATCTAAGGCACAGTTCACGTCATCCTGTGGGATCTGTTTAGGCCTCAACAATATTAAGTACAGGTGTGAAGGTATTTAAATGGATTTAGGACAACAGCTTGGCCCTGGAGGTTATCTGGATTACTTCTACAAACAAACAGTCTAAAGACTCGTTTTAGTGCTGAAAACTGGCCTGACTCTCCAGTAAACACGTCTGTTTCTTCATATGACAAATGGCATAAAAATAATCTGCTTTTTTGAAATTATTAAACAGCTATCTGTGGGAATATTTTGGACTTCAATCAGCTTCTTCAATTAAACCCAATTCTTCAAGGATTATATTCTTTAATTTGGGGATTTCTGGGGGGTTTATTGATGAGGGAGTTTTTCCTGCCAACTAACATTTATTTTGATTGTTTTCTGGGCTGACTGAATCTGCTGTGGTTTCTGCAGCAGCATAAAATGTCCCGTGTCAATCATAAAAACCCAAGCGGTGTGTGGCAGCCTCTTGAAGCATTGAGGTTATGAGCTTGTAAAGTTGCGTAGAAACAACTCGGCGCTCCAAGCAACCTTCCGGGTGTTTTTCCGAATTAAAGATTTTCACTGTCTTTGATTTGACACTCTGTTCTGTGCGAGTAATTGTTTGCTATTTCTATTATGTACTCCAAAATACACAACAAAGCCTAAAATTAGATATTAGAAGAAGTTTGGGATGTGTATGACCAGGAAATCTGCAGAAACTGGATGACGGTGCCTGAGTTTCCAATCACCTTGTGAAAAAAATTGGTGCCAGGATGAGGTGTTTTTTCTGGAAAATAAATCGATTTATTCACTGCATGTTTGTCTGTACGGCCCTTTATTAACCATTTAGACCAACACAAAAAAGACACAATCAAAACTGTCAGATGTCTTTATTACCCCGTGGAAATAACTCAGAAATAGTCCAAATAGTTTGGATGTATTTGTTTTTTCCCCTTGTCACTGAAAGTTTCTTAGGACAGAAAGCCCATGTTTGGCCTGTTCTGCTTTTGCATTTCTATCCTAAAGAAAAATGTATAAAACTTCACATATCTCTCAACATATCAACATACATGGAAAAACCTACGGAAACTTTACATTACGTTAGAAAGTACTGTGGCCACCGTAAGAAAGACTATTTGTATTCATTGTTTCGAGAGAACGCAAAAGTTTTGTGAGGGAAGAAAAAAAATCCCCATGTCCCCTAGGGGACTCCGTAGTTTTTTTTTTTTTTTTGTGGCTGAATTGATTTTGGTCAAATCTCAACGACTGGATGTTGCCACTGCTGAAAACCATGAAGAAGAAGACGACAGGAAGTAGTTGGAGGATGAAGGCGCTACACGTTTTTTACTGACTTATCATGTGAACAGACTTACTCACCTGTGACATTTACAAAACTTTTCCCACATCTTGCTACAGAATCTCATCTGCTATCATGTTGACATGGACAAAATGTATATTTTCAGATTAATTTGACACAGGGGCTTAATTTTATTAACTCTGTGTAACATCTTATGCG
The DNA here is from genome assembly GCF_000485575.1 of Poecilia formosa. Lineage (NCBI taxonomy): Eukaryota > Metazoa > Chordata > Actinopteri > Cyprinodontiformes > Poeciliidae > Poecilia > Poecilia formosa. The sequence continues at coordinate 125,520 of NW_006800191.1, read as the reverse complement.
ACACATTTAAAATTTTCACACCTGAACTTACCTGTTAACTCCAAACCTTAGATTTATTGATATGGCAGATGTATTTGCATACGCATAAAGACACACATCAATGTTCAAATTTACATTTAGCTCATATCTGTACTAAAGTGATAATTTGTTGCACCTCCCTTCATATTTGCACCTTTTGTTTCTCTCCTCGTTGCTAGAAGGATGTCTTTGCAGTGCTGCTGAATTTTCTTTCAATCCTCCTGGCTGCTTTTACAAACTGTTTTTGACATATAAAGCATCAAACCTTCACGTTGCATTTGTTGGACTTAGCCTTGCTTTCTGCCCTTCTTTCACATCTTGTGTCTGATTTCCCAGCTCTGAATTTACCCTGTTGTCATCTTTCTTTTTCTTTTTCTTGGTTTATATCTGATTTCTTCGTTTAGTTTGTACATTTTCTCAAATCTTCTCCTGCTTTCATTTTTCTGCCAAACTATTTTGGATTTGTGTTTCTGGATGCAGCTTCTTCTTAAAAGATAAAATAACATCCCTTCGCTTTGCTGTCTTCAGAGCCTCGGCTGCATTTGGGCTGTATTACAAATGAAACACATGATTGAAACTTTAAATTGTGTCTCCATAGTCTGGTCTTGATCTTGACATTTTGATTGGCAAGACTATTCAGGTGTTCTTTGTCATTGTTCTATTATCTTCATTAAATTTACTGCTGTAAGATGTAATTTTCATAATGTAGAAATCCTGATGAGTGGAATGGTATTATTCATTTATGAATTAATAAGCTCTTGGTTGGTCAGCGGGGTTCCCATTCTGCTGCTCACTTTACTCCGTCACTTATGAACTCACTAATTCGAAAGTTTCCTTAAGTTAGAATTACTTTTTACTCCTTTTTTTTCTTCAGAAATGTGCACCATGTTTGAAGGATTTTTGATTGACAAATATTCTTCTTGTTTCAAGTCACTTTAAATAAAGTAATTTCCTTACTTCTTAACTAAAACTTTATTGTTTCAGGTTGTTTAGACTTTAACTTATTTCTGTTTTACTAAAAGCAAAAATAAAGAGAGAAAGTTTCCGTACACTTACGAAGCCCCATAAGTTTCTAATGGTTATTAGTAGAAAAATCAGCAGATGTATTTTAAGATTAAACACGCTAATTTTAATGAATTAAAAAACATCCAAAATGTCAGGAAGTTATGAAACTGATTTATCCTAGGGAGGAAGGTGAAGTAATTTTATTCATATAGCATATTTTCATCTCAAAGTGCTTTACATGAATTAGAAGGAAATGCAAACAAAACAAAACCAAAAGAAAGAAAAGTATAAAACTGTATATTGTTTAATAAGAATAAACTAATAGGCGTTTCTCTGGATTATTGTTCTGATAAAACTATTTCTTCATGTTTGATTCTTGTTCTGGGTTGCTAAGTAAGCTAACAGGAGTTTCTCTGGGTCTTAAGATGCCACATTCAACTGTTTAAACATCATGTGAATACGATGGGATTTTCCATTCCTCGTACCCTTAAGGAAAAAGATTTGCTCTATCAAAGAGATTATTTTATGTTGTCAACCCCTAAAAAAGTAAAAGGCTTTGTGAAATGCTGGCTAAAGCTGGGCAGAGAGTTTCATTATTCACATTTTAAGAAATCCTGCACAGATATTGGAGACATATTCTGTGTCTCCAATATTGAAACAAAGTTGAATTGTTTCACCATAACGACCATCTTTATAGTTTAGCTTGTAAGCGGAGCTGTGAAGTTTGATGGCGGCAGCATCGTGTGGCGTTTTGCAGCTGGAACAAGAGGAGGAACACTCCACAAAATGGATGGCAGATGAGAAAATGCAATTATGTGGGATATTGAGGCAACAATTCAAGGCATCAGCCAGGATGTTAAAGCTTGAGTACCAATAAGTTTTCCAAATTGTGGCTAATCAAACCGCCAAATAAGTTATAAAAATGCATTAAGGACAAAAAAGTCAGTGTTTTGGAGGGGCTGTCATGAAACCTTTATGTGGGCAAAGCTTGACAGGAAAGTGAAATATGTACTATAGTAGTAATATATGATCCAAGTCACATACTTTAATGGAAATCCTGACAAATGACAAGGAAAAGTCTGCAAATTGGCTTTAAAGAAACGGATGAAAATGATTCTCTTGTTCTCCTGTTTAAGCAAATGAATGTTTTTGGTCATTTGTTTTTCTGTACCATGCATGAAAATATCTGGTTTCATCTCTAAGTGATGAATGAAGACAAATAGATGTATCAGAGTCAAAAAGAATGAAAGATTCAGTTTGGAAGAGAGAGAAATGTTTTTTGGAGTTGATAATGGCAAAACTACAATAAACAGAGAACCCAGTCATAATCACTGAGGTTTCAGCTGAGAAATCTGAGGCAAAAAGCAGGAATTCGTGTTATTTTATATACTCTGCATAACGTATACTCAAAGTTTCAGGAACTGAAACACCATCTGAAACTATCAGAGGAAGAAAAAAAACATTTTCTCAAATCACTTACAGATTCAAAGGTTTGAAAATTATGTGGAAGCATCTGCCAGAAATACCAAGTTATCAAGCTGATGCATTAGCTTATTAGCAATTTCTTCTCTGCACATTTTAGTTGCTAAATTCTCCACCACAGTGAAAAAGTCTGATTTAGAAGCTGAGCTGATAATAGACAAAGACATTAACGGTGCTCTCATTGAAGACAGACGCCTGCTGTGGCTGCAAATTGAAAGATGAAACTTAGCTAGATGCTAAATTTGTTTCAGCTCAACAACCTGCTCCTGGCTGACTGTTGCTCTGAGGCAAGGGTAGTAGTGAAGCAGTAGTAGTTGGACGATTTAAAGATCTCATAGAGGTTCACAGATTTGTACATTTCTTTGCATTAGACAACCCTTTAAAATAGTGGTGCCCAAACTTTGGGGCAACATCAGAGTGACTCTACTATGTGACAATCACTTGTGCCCAGCTGGCTTGTGAAACTCACAAAACTTTTGAATTTTGTGGTGAATTCCAGCTTGTTCCCCACAGCGACATTCTGTTGATTTCAGTAAATAAAACCTAGATACTCTCTCAATATTTCATCCGCCATTGTTCAAAGCAACATTTAGTTACAGCTTGTTTCCCGACAACAACAGGAAAACACATTCCTGCAGTCCTCTATCAGGGCTGAGCATGGTCACTGTCATGTATGCTGATTTAACTATATAACACAAAAAAAGAGGCTCCAACGCGCGTCGTGACATTATCAGCTGTTCCTGTTTGTTCAATAGAAACTGAACACAAAATGTTCAACAGAAACATCTGAGTCTCCTTTATGGCTGCAGAAGCTTTCACTACGTAATATTTTGGCGACGCTCTCTCAATTTCATCCACCATTGTACAAAGAGTCTGGCAGCAATGGCTTGTCCCAACGTGTGTCTAGAACTGTTTTGACACGTTTCAAATTTGCGTCTAGAGCAAAATATCAAGCGTCAAACTTCAAAGTCCACACACGTCCAACTTGAAGCGTCAGATGAAACGTGTTCGGTCTGAACGCAGCACTAAGAGTACAGCAAATGTCACGGTTGGGTGTCGTAGGAACTGACGTCAGTTCCCGAAACCACACAAAAAAAACCCTCATAAAAGCGCACACAGGGTCAGTACGACCCCGCTGGACCGCACACAAAGTAAAAACCTCATGGGATCCAACAGACCCCATCACTGCAGGGCGGGGTAAGAAGATGTTATCTGTTAAAAAAAAAGTCCTGAAAGATGAAAACGTGTCCATCTGCATCAACTAACTATGCTAGCAGGCCAGATTTTCTAGAGCTGCGGTCAGATAGTTTGATGTTTCTCCCTCTGACTTCATGCAAACCTTTTGTTCCATTTAGTTACAGCTTGTTTCCCGACAACAACAGGAAAACATGTTTCTGCAGTCCTTATCAGGGCTGAGCGTGGTCACTGTCATGTATGCTGATTTAACCATATCACAATATCCGGCATGTTCCAGTTACAGGAGCGCGCCGTCATGGGGAAACGTGACAGTGGCTTCGTTTGGCTGGGAAAGCGGCGGCAACCAGCAGAAGGGACAGCAGAGAGGGATATGCTCTGCCAGGCAATATGAAATTGAATCCTGTCTCGCTTAGTGCTTTTCAAATGATGCGTCTCTTGCACTTGTGCCTGAACCTGTTTATTCTCTTAGCCTGTTTGCTTTTCAATTATTACACTCAGGGAAAAACGTCTCCAGGTTGTCAGGCAGAATGAAGGCAGCAGGATGTGCAAGGAAGACCTGAAGATGTTGTTTTAAACTTCAGCACAGTGTTTTTTTTTTTTGTTTTGTTTTTTTTTTTGGCAAAAAAATTGTCGTTTTCTTTCTGAATTGTATTCTTTTCACACTTGCATAACTAATTTTATTGTTTTTGTGCATTGTTTAATTTTATCTCAGGTCTCAAGTTTCTTTTTGAAGCTCAAATCTAAAAATAACTTTCGCAATTTAACTCAGGTTATAGCAGGTTTCTGTTTTCATTTAGAAGAAAGCAATTGTAGAAGGTCACAGTTTGAAGAACTGATTGCAGATGGAACATACACATATTACTGTTTAGAAATCATAATACAGTTTCAGAAAACGTGAAAGTTATATTATGGCACAAATGACATTTTTTCCCTTCCCATCCTTTCTATGTTTGTTTTCACTCTTTTTGCATCTGGAAAAGCTCAGTTCTATCAGCAGATGACGATACCGGGACCCCAAAAAGCTTTCATGGGAACTTCAAGTCCTCCTGGAGGGGACAGCAACTTATTTCCTGATTGACATTTAACATGGAAAACCAAAGTTAGTAGATCTACCATCAGCTGTGTTTCCATCACAAATGTGCACAAGACTTTAGTGTCCAAAAAACACAATTTTGCATTTGCATTGTTTCATTTTAAGAAGAAACTCAATTAAAATCACATTTGAATAAGTTTGTTCATGCGATGTCAAAAAACAAACCATGCTGCGCCATCATCGTCCAACCACTTCCTGTCGTCTTTTCCGCCAGGAGTAACATCCGGTTGTTGATCACATGACTTGTGAGGTGAGGTTTTTGTGAAATGCACTAATTTTGGAACAACTGAAAAACCACCTCATCCAGTTGCAGCAACTGTTGATTGAAAAATGTGACTTTTTCAAAATTGACGTAATTTTCATTAAGCTAATTTCTTTTGTAATTCCCATTTGAAAATTGATGCCCTGCTTTTCCAGGCTGAAGAAGATTCACCTTTCACTCATGGAGAAGGGAAGCCATGGAGATTATTACGCTGAGACTATGTCACCATTTAACGTGACCGTTCTGAGGTAATCGTAGGACCATACACTGCTAAATGTTTGTTTCTTCAGGACATTCGCTCTTTTTTAGTCTTGGAGGCATGAGCCTGAAAATGTTGCAGAGCATGAGTGTGATCACAAATTAGGCTGGTTCTCCAAGACACCCTGCAGGTAGATGTCCTGCAGAAACATTAAAGGTGTCACAATCCACTTCTTTTTTGCATATTGTCTATCACTTTGGGTTTGTATTCGGATCATTTTGTGGAGATTTTTTCGTATTTGTTGGTTTGTCTCAGTTCATTCCTTTGTGTTGAGACTCGCAGCTCTTTATTCGCTTCTGTTTATTTTGTGTTGGTTTTGATTTTTATCTCAGTATTAGTTTTAATTTTTTCTTATGTGAACCAAGAAAAGCTTTTTATATGGTTCATTCCATTTACCTATTAAGTCGCATCTGGGAATTTACTGTACCATACAATTCTACTTTATTTCTAAAGCGCTTAGTGCAGTACAGAAATATAAAAACAAAGGCCAACAATAAAACAATAAGACAACTATAAGGAACAAAAAAGTACAACATTAAAACGCAGAAGCTTGCTCACTCTTGGTTAAGAAAAAAAAAGTGTTTTTAAACCAGTTTTAAAAACGGAAAGAGATTAAGCCTGCCTGACCTTCAGCTCATCCCACAGTTTAGGAACCAGAGCTGCAAAGGCTCCATCTCTGGATTTATGAAAGGCATCTGGGACGGCTAAAAGCATCTGGTCAGACGATCTAAAAGCATGTGATGGAATATAAGAGAGAAGCAGTACAGACCAATAAGAAGGGCTAAGACCATTTAAAGACTTAAAAATAAACAAAATAACTGTACAATAGATTTCAAACTAAACAGGAGGTAAATGAAAGAAAGCCAAAACTGGAGCTATGTGCTCTTGTTTACCTGCATCAGTTAAAAATTGTGCAGCAGCATTTTGTAGCAGCTGTAGATGTGAGATGGAGACCTGGCTAACTCCGATCGAAAGAGAGTTACAATAATCTAGATGCAGTAATAAAAGCACGGATCGATGTCTCTAAGTGGTGCTTAGAAAGGAAGGCTTGATTTTTGAAAGGTTCCTCAGCTGAAAGAAAGACGGCTTAACTACGGTGTTTAGACGGCAGCCAAATTTTAGGCTGGGGTCTGTTTTCACCCCTAAATTTGTGACGATGGATTTTTTTTTGTATGGCACCAAAGAGTAAAAATCAAAGGCAGGGATACTGCGTTGTATTCCCACCATTTATAATTCGGTGGTTACCATATCCTCAGTCTTTTTTTATTAAAATGGAGGAAATTCAGTGCCATCCATCCCCTGATGTCATTAAGACCATCCAGTAGCCATTATGTTTCCAAGGAAAGTAGACTTGACAGTCAACCACTTAGAAATGAAACTGCACAGCATGCTTTCTGAAAATAGAAGATAAAATGGCAGAAGGTAAAATGAGAACAGGAGAGGACCAAGAATTGAGCCCTGGGGTACTCCTAGGACAGGGCAGCAGAACCAGAGGTAACATGTTTACAAATTCAATAAATTATTATATACATCCTGATTGGTACCATTTAAAAATAACAACCTGTTATCAGGTATTAAACATACTTTTATTAAGCCCACATTTCTATTTTTTGTTAAAAAATGTTTTTTAATTGATCTGATTTATTCTAATTTTAACTGTTTTCTTTATCTGCAAGTTGAAAATCATCATAGTTAAGAGATTATGTCTGTCTAAATTTTCATTTCAGACTGAGGCTAAAATATTAATATTAATATAAAAGTTAGACATTTTTAATGTAAGTATAAAAGTAAATTAAAATAAAGTAATATGGGATAAAAGCACAATAAAATTTAGCTAATTTATTAGTTAATTATTCATAAATTTAAAAAAAAATAGAAAAAAATACTGTCTATATACTAGTATAGTTTGTTTGGTCCTGTTCACAACTTAACTTGTGCTGTCAATCTTGTATTTCCTTTTATTTCATTCGTTGATGTAAACCAACCGAATCATTTGTGTGAGGGCGAGACCTAAGTGAGGGAGGTGAAAGGTCATGTTAGCCTGTAGGACTCGACCGACATGCTATGCTAGGAGGCTGAAAGAGGTAAGCTAACTGCAGGGTCCGGTACGGAACGGGTTCAAAGTAGGGCCGACCGTTTAGAACTTCCGACCCGGTTCCACCCGGCTCCTTGAACCACAAGAGCTGTGGATCCAATCGGGCCGGCCAAGCAGCAGCTGATTGGTTAGAGTCAGCCGTTGATCGGGTCTAGCTGGCTCTCACTAAACTGTTTGTGCTGTATTTTGTAAAGAGAGCTCTTTTTAATATTTTTATTATTTTTAATTTGCGATGAATTCCCCTCAATATTCTGCTGTTACCTGGTCCATCTTCTTCTTCTTTTGAATTTTATTGGCGGCTGGCAACCGCCACCTACCAGACTGGAGTGTGGTCTCAGCCGCTACATCGAAACCATTGTTTAGTTTCAAAAGTAATGACGTCAGGTTCAGCTTCGATGCCGCCCTCAGTTATATGCAAACACAACAGGGCTGCAGTTCGGGTGGAACCGGACCGAAGCTTACAGTTCCGTTCCGTGCCGGACCCTGCAGTGCCCAAAGGGCTGATGTAAATATCTCTGTGCTTAAATGAAATGCTAGAAGTGCATGAATATATGATGCTAACCGCAAGATAGCATTAGCATTTTTGCGCGAGCTGTTGGTAGCTGTAGGTAGTGTATATTAGCCTTAGCCAGATGTGTGAAGTTAACAGAGACTTTTATCACGCAGTGGACCGAGAGGAATTATCTGGACTCTTCTGCTGTGGACAGAAAGGTGGAGTTTTCCGGATTTTATTCCATGTGGCCATGATGTGAAGTAAATTCAAACTCACCTGTCCAGTGGGGTCTGCATGGCTACCGACGAGGCTTCATCCATTCTGCACACCCAAGATAATTCAAAGGATTTGTGAGTAAGCTTTATTTTCTGCTTGGTTTCAAGTTGTGTTTTTGGGTCACAATGAACGCAAGCTATGAATCAGACCTGCAATGTTTTTTTTTTGTTAATATTTCAGTGAGAGGCTTTATTATTTAAATGGTCACGTTCTGAACTGGATTTAAAGGGGAACTATTTTGTGGAAATGTCATTCTGCTTTTGTTTGGACTAGTACTTTTTGTATTTGCTAATATTTTATTCACTAAATTCTTCTCTTAATGTCAAACTTTCTGGGTTGTGTCCAAATTTTATTTATAAAGACAGGCCTGTCACAATAAATCAGTTAATCACATAATAAATTAAAACAAACTCTATGATATCCATTTGCAGGATTTATAATTTTTCTCTTTTCCCTCCATCAAAACTTGATGATGAAAGTATTCATTCTGGTGCTTTTGTCTCAACTGGCCTTTTTTTTTGAAGGACCTAATTCATTTTATTTGTGGTTTCTCTTGTTTATTTATTTTTGATATTTAAAATGTCTTCCAGTTTCAATGTTAAATGCTCATTAGAATTTAAATATTTGAGAATGATTTCTTGCATTGTGCCAATGCCATTATATTACTTGAAAATGGTGTCAAAACAATGTTATCGTTTATCCCAATAACTTCTGGGACAATTTATTGTCCAGCAAAATCTATTGTGACAGGCTTAGACAGATGAGGTTAAAAGCTGAAATTAATTGTTCTTAAAACAAAGTAGCTCATATTTTTTCCTGTTTACTGGAGGCACTGGTATAGAAGTTTAAAACTGATTAGTAATCGATTATTAGTGAGTACCACCATCACCTTTACACAGAGTCAATATCTAGCTGTTTGACTTGGGTCCTACATATATAATGTATCATTTAGTGACAACGTTCCTAATATAAATGTTCTTTTCTATACTGTTCTAATTTATTAATGTGTTTGTACATATGTGTTAGATTCTTTGGGACTTAGACTCCTAAAAGAAAAGGTAAACCGTTTATAATAAAATTTTAAGGCACAGCTGCCATATTGAAATTCAAGGTCAGAGGTTTGTAGAAATGTTTCTTCTTATTTTGAATATGAATTTCTTGTTTAACTTGGAGCTTGTACAAAGAAACAGAACTTTATTTTTTTGCTGACAAAAAATTGGGGAAAACAATCGAACTTATGCAGTAGATCTGTTTTACACTAATTTGAAAACAGTATTTAGAGCGGTTATGTTTAACAAAATGTTTGAGAGTCTCTGTTACACATCCAGCTCAGAAGCTGATGCATATCTTAGCACCCCAGGAAGTAGATCTCTGTATTTGTAATGCTAGCTTTCTGTCTCCTAACTTTGATCAGGTCAACCCTTCTTCGCATGTGATATATGAAAAGAGATGTTTCATTATTAGGAGTGATAGTATGTGGATCCATTTTCATAAAAACCTTATCAGGACAATGCAGCTGTTCCTCGTCTCCTACATAACCTGCCATCTCCTGATAAACAAAGAAAACATGTTTGCGACGGACACATTTTTCCTCTGAAAGGGCTGCAGTTCTGCTCGTGTGTCTAAAGTATTACAGCCACGCGGCAAGGACGGCGATCTGTTCCAGTCACAGTCGTGATTGAGGAATCATTGTACACCTGAGTATTCCGGCTTGCAGTTGATGCCGTCACTCACTGCCTGTCGCTGTCGATTACAGTTGGACGTGGAGAAGTGTGGAAATCCAGAAGTCCCATGTGGTGATGCTGTGCGTCTGCACGCCCTTGCCCAAAGTCAAGCCAGTCGCTGTCCTCTCCAATGAGATGGATGATAACTGGCCTTATATGTTGAGACAAATGTCATTTTCTGGCTCCTATCACACACAATAATTTACGTTTAGGTTATGAGAGCGCTAACAGTAACCTTAATCAATCTTAATATGGAGTGGCGAGTTATTGGAAGATATAGGTAAGACTCTGTCAAAGTGGGGGTTTAATAAAATAAAAAATAATATATATATATTTTTTCTTTAATTATGTGGAGCACATTGACATGCCCTGCTGCTGAAATGTGCTATACAAATAAAATTTGATTGATTGATTGATTAGAATGAGCACATAACTCACAGAGACTGAATTTATATTTTATTGGCACTAGGGCTGTTGTAAATAAATATTTTAGTCATCGAGTAATCTATCAATTATTTTTACGATTAATCGAGTGGAATAAAAAAAATGGATAAAATAAACATGGGTAAATCTAACATAACAGCAGTGTTCCTATCGCATATCAACATCCAGGCTCACAAATATGTTTATAAAAATGTCTTTACTGCAGCTTTTTGTTTATGTATTCATTTTCAGTGAATTTAATAGACGGGATTTGGCACCTTAGTTCGTCACAAACAGAAACTCCTCTACCAGCTACATACCGCCACGATGCTCTCCACCACCCATCTGTTGACACCGGGATGACATGAAATTTATTTTCCGGTTCGTCTGTAAAGCTACACTTATGCTAAGCATCTGAAGCACAGCCGCCCGCCGACCTGTATAAATACTCTCACTGCGCTCTTCCCTGCTGTTCGCTCTGAACCGGCCACCAGGAAGCAACCCCAGGACGAAAAGAGCTGCTGTACTCCAAGCATCGTGCCAGTCATTTTAAGGATGATTATTGGTCTCCCGAAAAACAACAAAAACACAGACATTATCATCAATCGATGACATCCTCCCACGTCGAACTTCAAAATTGGACGTTATGCTGCTAGCACTTAGCTTTCGTCAACAACTCAGGCGAAAATGAGAGTGCTGCGCAACACAAATAACGTGGTCGGAACACGGTGCGCTAAATAATAAACATCATTTAACAAAGCCTTGAGGCAGATACATTTTTCTTGAGGAATTTTAATAATCGAGGTACTCGAATCGTTTTAGCCCTCATCCACACCCAGGGTTTCCCCCAGTGTATTACAAGCCTGGTGGGCCACCAGGCTTAACCTGCCCCCCAGGCTAATGATGCATTCACACCAATCATGTTTTGCGCGTTTGGTTTGCATTCAAAGTCTTTGCGTCGCAGTGCATTTCGAACGTCTAGCTGAATGGGTGATCAGTATCAGAATAGGCAGAAAACAAACCTGATCTGAGCATCCATAACAGATATCAAATTAGGTGATTTATTGGTTCAGATTTTTTTAATTTTGGGAAATCAGTGGTCGGCTGATACTTGCGTGTGACTTTAGCTCACGATCTTATCTTCCTCAGCAAAGCTTTAAAAACTATCCACTATCCTCTTCTGCTCCACTGTGAAAGAGGTTTGACTGATAGACCACCCCATCAGGTCATGTCTGCACATTTGCAGTTAACAATGAACAACTTTCTTGCTAGATTTAGCGACATTTTAGACAAAAACAATTGGTCAAAATTGGAATTGGCGGATCAGGCTTTTTAAAGATCAGCGATCGGCCAGAAAACTGCAATCAGTGCAGCCCTACCTCAAATATTGGCTGGAAAAGAGCTACTGGTGAAGCAAGAACTATGAGGAAAAATAAAAAGCATTTCATCTTCATGAAGCTTCATATATGCCATGAATCCTGAGGAAATAACACACACGTAGCCACAGGGTCCACATAACTGCTAATGACCGCCTTAGAAAGGGGCTCTGTTTGTTTTTATTTTTTTCCTGTTTGTTTTTTTCTCTCCTGAGGCTAGGAGCATCTTCCTGCAGAACTACACAGGTCAGCCGGGGCTAAAGCCAGCTTTGCATTGAGAAAGAGCCTCAGGGAAGATGGGAAGCAGGGATGTGTTGACACACAATTCAGTCTGCAAATGGAAAAATCCCATGTGGGGAATGCAGAAAAACCAACTCGCCAGAGCAGAGGCGCTGATGATTTTTTTTTTTTTTTTTTTTTTTGGGCGGGGGGTTTTGTACACAAATGAAGAGTTTTTTCTTCGTTCAGCTCGTTAATTAAGCACAGATACGCAATAAAGGTCTTCCCAGGGCACCGTAAATGGTTCACATCTCAAACTTACTCTTAAGTTTCCATACGAATACAGACCAAGTCAATCAAGACTTTTCCAAAGTTCATCTTGAGTGGGAGGTTTGTCAAAAATGAGACTCAAATCGTGAACTGGAAGCAGCATGCATTCAGAAATATTTTTTAAAAACTGACAGAAAATTATAAAACAAAATGTAGTATAGTAAAAACAAAAAAATATGTGTTAAATGTGGATGTATCCATTTAAAGTTTACAAACTGTTAGATACTGAATAAGTAAATATAAAAATTAAATGGTTCTTTCAAAGGTTATTCCAATTTTAAATCATTTTATACAGCTAACAGATTAAAAGTTCCTTTTAAACATCCGTTTTTATTAGATATCAAATGGTTATTCATCTCACATTTACATATATATCTAATGCAATTTTAAAATCTTATATTATGATGTTGCCTTGATTATATGTTATGTATATCAGGTCAGCCAAACCCACTTCACAGCTACTGTAAATAAAATCTGTTGAAAATATCTTAATGAAAAAAACAGCACAACTGGAGGCTCACTATGGGCCTCATTGCTCAACAACGGGGGTAGAATTGGTTGCAGTAATGGTCGTGGATTCATCAAACCACAAGTAATCTGGCCAATCCCAATGTGTGGCCAAACAGACCTGGTGGCTGGAAGCCATCTTCATTAAATACCACAATCCCATCTATTCATAGTTTTGGTGACCTTGCCTGCAGAGTTCCTGCAAATGTTCTTTAATATGTTTCTATTTGACAGCGTAGTTGGAAAAACTAAGGATGTTTTAATCTGAAAGCGATCCTTCCTGTTCATCTATTTGCAGCGCACCTGACTAAAACTTCATGTCCAATGTGAAAGTTTTGCAAATGTCAAAAACCAGAGTTATCACAATATAATTTTTTGTGTTTTCTCAAGATGATCAAAGTCGGACATCTTCACTTTCACTGTCCACCTCCCAAAACGGATCCAAAAAGCATTTAAGTCCACTTCCATTGCCATGGCTTTTCAGAACAGGGTTTTCCTAATTTAAATGCAGAGAAAGATTTTAGCATAACTCCACACAGACATTTCATAGCAGATAAAATTGACTGAAGTCATAAAACTCATCAAGTGATAACTTTGCATTTAATCTCCTTCGAGAGAGCCAGAGCATTTTTCTAAAGTTTGCCATGAGAGATCTGCAGCCACATAAATCTCCATACACACTGGTCCTGACCTTGCTGTGTTTAATGTTTTACTTAATTGTTCAGCCATTAACCCCACACAGAGTCCAGATTCAAAAAATAAAATTTTTTAAGTACAGCACCCATACACCTGAGAGATGCTTCTTTTTTAATCCTCCATGTTTCTGTAAGTAGGTAGTCCTACTTACAGAGGTTTACCTACATACATGAAACAATCTGGTTTTTCTTTGCTCCTATTTGACCTACATACGTTTTGTTTTTCACAGCAATCTGAACGACCCAGTTTCAATCTTTTCACCCCTAAAAAAAAAAAAAAAAAACTCATATCACTTCCATGTACTAATTTGGATACTATCCGATTATTTTCAAAGCGTCTGCAGACCAAACGGTCATGTCATGTTTTATCCGACTCGTATTTCATTTATGTGAAACATGCGTCATAATTCTGAACAAGAAAAGCCAGACGTGGGAAATCCGGACATAAACAAAAGCTGAAAATTATGATTATGAAATCAGTCTGTCACTGAAGCGAATCAGTCAATGTCCTATAGAAGGCCATTGTACGTCAGATTATCAGGAGCATGCGAACAAAAATCGTAGTAGTACTCACATAAAATTATGGCTTTGTTCTTGTTATGTTTTGCTTTCTGTTACTTGGCTTCCCTTGTGTAGACTTCCATTTCTGAATAAATGTTAAAATTAATTCATTATTACATCAGTAAGCATTACGTTGTTGCAAACAGGGACTCCTGCATTATTTTACTGGAGTGTTTCACAGTAATGTCGCTGCATCTGACCCACAAGAGCACAACCACATCCCCAACGCGCATCAAAACCAGCAAAAATCTAAACCACACATAATGCTCATGGCCCACAACAACAGCATATTTAATGGCCTTTTTTTTTCTTTACAAGTTATAATAAAGACAGGAAAAGCCTATCCGTGTGATCCATGAGAGGTGGAGGATGGAGATTCATAGGTTCAGTTGATGTTTGAGACCTTTTTGGAAAAGTTTCGACTGGATTAATTGTTGGACCCTCCTGGCGTGAGACTCAGGAAGAGCGCTCCAGATGTCACGGTCGGCCATACAGGTGACTTGTTAGCTCTTCAGTTCGGGAAACCACAAAAAGAAAAAAAAAAATTGAGTGGCGACCAGCGGCAACGGTAAAAAGCTCAGGCAGGTGCAATAGACCTCTCTTAAACTACGGGAGTGTTCAAACTCCACTTATTCATTTTTAGCTAGCTTAGTAGTTTACAAAAATCCAATTAAGCAAAAGTAAAACTGACCAATAAAATGTATAATACTAAAGATGGTTAGATAATAGCAAATCCAGTAACTTCCTTTTGTTTGTTTGTTTGATTTTTTTTTTTTTTTACATAGTGGAAAATCTCAGGGTGCGTACAGCCTGACAGCTGCAGGCGCTTCTGCCTGCGAGCACAATCTGAAACCTGGCCTCCGACTCTCGCATCCTGTCTGACACACCCTCCGATTAGCGATAAAATGACCGCACGCCCATTTTGAAACTCTTTGCACGGGTGATAAATTAGGGCCAATTATTTTTTTTGGAGTAACAACCTACTTTTTTTTTTTTTAAATTGAAATTAGCTCCATTTGAAGGTAAATCTTAGCAGAGTGGCTTGAAATGTGGCTCCCACCATTGATTATCTGCCTGGGATCCCCTGGGGAGAAGGCCAGAACCGGGAGGAGTGACAGCATTGTCACTCACCGCATCGCGGTCTTGGAGGACTATCGGCACTCTGCAGGATGATCCCGATAACATCTGTGTTTGTCTCTGGCCTACCACAGATCCTGACCTCCTATCAGATCACAAGTCTAATCATGTAGTCCCTTTGCCTGCAGCCCTGCAGTGCTGGGTCCCGCTGGGGCTCCCCACAGAGCCAGAGTAAAAACAGTTTGAGAGATTTCTCCATGTGCCGCTGCAAAGAATACAGAAGATTTGTCCTTGGAGACGCCCTCAAAGTATAATGGTCAACATTATCTGTAGCCTTTTGCTATCTGCATAACAATCACACACTTGGGAGCTAAACTGCAGCACAGACTGAGAACATAAATAAAATTCCCAGCCCTATAATACGACATAAAAAAGCTAAGCTGACAAAGTGTTAACTGTAATTCATGGGTCTGTTGTGATGTCCAAATAAAAGCATATCATACAAAAGCATTGTGAGAGAATAGCCTTGAGCTGTGTGTGGGATGTGTCCCCATGGTTCCATCTCTGCTCTAACGCTGTTTATTATTGGGCTCATATTGCCAGTTGTGAAGTAAAGTGACTCATTTTTTTTTCAAGCACGGGTCTGGATTCACCCACGAGAGGAAGGTCGGAGGTGCATTACTGCTCCCGTAGCAGCACGGTTCAGGATTACACCTTTCTCTTGATTTCCATGTTCTGTTGTCACATTAGTGACAGAAATAATTATACTGTTCAGAAACCAGTCTGATCTTTTACAGCTACAACCGGGAGAATAAATGGCGAGTCTGACCATATATTTCTGACATACATTCTCACTGTACGTTGGTAACAACCCAAGAAAGTGCATAAGTTAAGATATTTAGAATAAAGGGTAACGACACAAGAAATAGCTGAGAAGATGAGATGGGTCAGGTGCAATGATAGCACTGTGTTGAACTCTCACTCGCCCATAAAATCTGGTTCATTTTGGGAAGAATGAATGTCTAATCTTACAAGGAAAATAGAGTTTAGATGGAACTTCACATGAAAGTTCCATCTCAACTTTATTTGTGTTTGCTTATTGCAAGGGAACGCAAAAGAAACTATTTTCCTTGTAACAATAATAATTATAAATAAATAATAAATCCTCCTCTCCTCTAGAGGGGGCTCCGTATAATCTAACTCTGATCTGAACCACAAAAGTGAACTCTTGTGCACCTAAAAACCTCAGTTTCTGTTTGACGTGAACTCTGGTGCAATTCGGATGCACATCTGAACTCTAGCCAGTCTGGATACCGATCTAAAAGCAGGAAGTGGACTACAGTGCAGGGAATTCTGGGTAAATGCAACCAAAACAAATGTGCATGTTTAGAGAAGCAGCTTGTGGACTTTTACCATCGACAAAATGGAAATCATACAACTACTAAAAAAATCT
The DNA here is from genome assembly GCF_000485575.1 of Poecilia formosa. Taxonomy (NCBI): domain Eukaryota; kingdom Metazoa; phylum Chordata; class Actinopteri; order Cyprinodontiformes; family Poeciliidae; genus Poecilia; species Poecilia formosa. The sequence continues at coordinate 108,975 of NW_006800191.1, read as the reverse complement.
GATGCTTCGCCATTTCTGTTTATGGTGTGTGTCTGTCTTAAAGGTTTTTGTGTCGTTTCCCTCAGTGGTTCTTGGTGCAGCGCCCCCACAGGCGAGGAGGGGAACTGGTTGGTTTGACAAAGCAGTTTTAGATTTGCCCCATGAAAAAAAAATCTACGAAAAGGTGAATTTTCCACAAATAAGTTAAAAATATCTGAAAAGGTGAATGTGCAAATACTGAAACTCAAATGGGGATAAGGAAGAATTTGCTAAGGAAATAATAGGAGCTTTTACTCTTTAAATCTTTAAAAATATTTAAAGCAGTCGTCTCAACCTTTGGTGTCCTGCAACTTTTGGATATCTTCCTTAATCTATACAGTTGAATTAAATGCTGAAATTGCCTCACTATGATGCAGTCAAGCTCTACAGATCTCTGCTAATTAGCTAATTTTGGAGCCAGGTGTGATGAGGCAGAGAGACGTCTAAAAGTCACAGGACACCGGCCCATGAGGACCGGAGTTTGAGATTTACAGTCATAGCACACACCATGTTTGGAGGAGACATCGTTCTGAAAACACCATAAAGTTTGAAAGTGGAATCATGGTGTTGATTCCACTTGATCCAACATGATCCAGTAACATGATCATGTTACTGGATCATGTTTTCCAGTAACATGATCTTACTGGAAAACTTCATATGAGTGAATGAAGACGTAGACAAAGATATTCTTTATAGCATTCTAAAAAAAAAAGAAACAAGATTGAACTTCTCTGCAGGACAATAATCCCAAACACAGTTTTATAAAGCTACAACGCACGCTTTCTGTTGTATAATTGGTGAAAATCCTTCAGTGGACCAAACAAAGGGTTTTCAGAAACTTCAAATAAATCAGTGGTTGTATAAATCACAATGCCGTTCTCAAGGAAAAGAAAAATATTACAACATATTTTCTAGGTCAAAAATACTTTTAACATACAGTAATCTCCACAACTTATAGCAATATTCAAGACTCTTTTTCTGTTTTACAGTATTTATGTGATCCAGCAAGAGGCTGAATGACATGTACTAGAAAGACGATATCTTTTTTATGTGTAATTGGTCAAAAAACTTTCGTGTGCTCAAAGTGTTCTTGAAACTTAAACACAATCAGTAGATGTAGAAACCACATTGTTCTTCCCAGAAAAAAATCTACTCAAGTGTTTTTTCATTCATTAACATTTCCAAGGAGAATTTAAAAACCTCAAATATTTTTTGTTTTTGCTCTTTTTTTCCTTCAACATACATCATTACCTATTGACTTTAATTACAAATCCCAAAAACTATAACGGAGGCAACACTTTACATTTTCTAAAATCCTAGTTTTAGTTTAACAGAAATATGAAATGTAAAAAAAACTCATTGCTTAAAAACCTCTGGAAGTACAAGTTAGTATTTTCCGCTGTTGCAACTTGGTGAAGAAAATGCAGCCTACTTTGGATATGTAAGGTTGTTTCACTTCGTCTTTCTGCAGTCTGACGAGAGCAGACTGCAAGAAAAGTTGCATTAGCAGCTTTGGAAACTCTTCGTGTCACTTTTAAATTACAGTGTTGACTGTTGGCTTCAAAGTTCAGAAGAGAATGGGGGGACAAAACATGTGATTTAGCTGTCTCAGACAAGTGACAAGTGTGGCTGCATTTCTTCTAATGGCTGCCAAGAAAAATCCACTGATGTCAAACGAAAACTGCTCAGTTTCCTTCTCTAAAATATATATCTTTTGTCAGTGAGAAAAGTTCAGCTTGTCAGCTTTCATTTGCTACCTGAGAATTTGGGGGATTATTTTCTGATACCAAAGATGGACAGCAGTTTAGGAAGATGGCTAATCTGATAATAATCTGATTTTCCTACTGTGTGAGGTCAAACATGGAGGATATCTTCCTTCTGCAGATAATAGTGATGCTATTCTCACACTGTGGCAGTTTTACAGTCCGGGTCAGACGTTTAAATGCGTCAGTCAGGTTAATGGATGTTTCTATTATGTTGGCTGTAATATTTTGTGCTTCATTCTTTTTGTGGTTTTCTGGCTTTATTCTTCTGTATACACTGCAAAACACAAAATCTACCAACTATTTTTGGTCTAATTTCTAGTGTAAATGTGTTATTGCACTTGAAATAAGATAAACTTTCAAAGTACATTTTTGCTTGTTTTAAGTAAACAATTCCTTAATATTGGTGGAAAAAGTAGTTCCAGTTCCACTGGTGGAGTTGGGCTGTAACTGGTTACATTTACTAAAATACATTTACTTGAGTAACTTTTCTGAAATAAAAAATAACTTTTACTACGCTGTGATTTTTACTTTTACTTCAGTAATTTTATTATGAAGTATCTCTACTCTTACTTAGGTAAAATCTCTGGATTTTCTACCCACTGAATGAAAAACAAACATGTTTTAAAAATTCACCAGGCACAGACTCACACCTGCAGTTTTTGTTAAAGTTTCATGAAGTTTTTTTATTGAAAGAAACTGATTTGGAAAAATGTGTTTTGCCTGTTTGGGTTTTTTTTTTGTTATTCATATGAATTATTGTCATTTTTGTCATTAAAATACCAAAATTTCCACTTGAGCTTATATTTTAGTTCTTCAGATGATGCAATTTCTAAATATTAAATTATTTATGTTGATCAGTTATTGAGTAGACTTGTTACCAAATTATTTTTTACTCCTACTTGAATAATTTCTTGCTTACTTTTCACAATTGAGTAAATTTATGTTAAGGTAGTGCTACTTTCACTTGAGTATAATTTCTAACATGGAATTTTTTTTTGAGTAGGCCTGTTGCAATAAGCAATAAATCAATTAATTGTATGATTTATATCTACGGTATTTACTGTTTTTCTCTTTCAACCAAAAACTAAATGATAAAAGTTTTCAGTCTGGCACTTTTGGTCTCAACTAAACCTTTTTTCAGGACAATTTTGTTTACAGAGACTTCTTATTTCATTTTATATGTTGTTAATTTATTTTGGATATCTAAAGTGTCTTCCAGTTCCAGTGTTAAATGTTCATTAGAATTTAAAGTTTGATGTTTATTACATGCCGTTTTTATTTTAATTATGTAAAGCACTTTGAATGCCTTGCTGCTGAAATGTCCTATACAAATAAAATTTGATTGATTGATTGATCTTTGATAATGTGTTCAATATTATGCATTATAATCAGTCTCCAAACAACAATATTATCATTTATCACAATAATTTCTGGGACAGTTAATCGTCTATTAAAGTTTATCGCGATAGGTCTAGATATAAGTGAAATAATGTACTACAATTTTTTCTCAGTATTAAGGAATTATTGACATACAACAAGCTGCTATATCTTGCTGAAAATATAGTTTTTGTCTTAATTAAGTGTACTTATGTACTTATAATAGAAACTAAACCAAAAACACTTGGTAAGACTTTTTGCAGTGTGGTAATCTCTTTGAAAGGTTTGACACTTTATTTTCTGATTTTATTAGACATCAGGTGAGGCATTTGAAAGTAATCAAGCATGGAGTAAATATCTTCAGTCGGCGTAAATTCTGCTCAGGATCCCACAAAAAACCCTCCAACTGCGCCTGTTTAAACACAACATGAAAGAATGACAGCGTAAAAAAATCTATCATGATCCCTTTGATTTAGAAACAGAGGCTTGATTTAAGTTATATGTTTTCATTAGTGTTGGGAACGAAGAAGCAGCAGCTGCAGCATATGTAAAATGAAAGAAAAAAAAAACTCGTTAAGTCTGACAATTTGTCTCATGCATACAAACACACATGACCAAAGTGGTCTCAGTGGTTTGTAATTGTATTTCTTTACAAAAGCTTTGCAGGATGTGCAATGAAGCGTTAAAGCCCCCGAAGTTCAAAGGCAGCATTTCAGTCAGAACCAGCAACACCTGTGCAAAAAAAAGCCTCTTCAGCTTGTGGGGAGATTTATTCACAAGGAATGGAAATGAATGTCAAAATAAAGTTTTTCTGAAGTAGCTTGTTTATTCAGGAAGTGGGAGACTTCAGAAACACAGAAGTAGCTTAACTCACATCACCACACTCATTTCCACTCCGCTACAATCTCTCCTGATAAAATTCAGTGACAGCGCTTTATATATTGGGGCTTCTTGAAAATGTGCTATTTCTGACCCGTGCTGTCCACGTCAACCTATTACGAACACTGTGAAATGACAGAATGTATATTTATTTCACTTTTACACTGTTTCCAAGGCCAAAACACATCCTTGTGGAATAAAGAAAGCGCTCAGAGATGCATCATTTAAGTGCCTCCTGCAAAATAGCAGATTTCTCAATGTTAGAGCCACATAGTGCAGATTTATCTCAAGGAACTGCGCTGACAGGGGCTGCTGAATTTTGTTCCAACTGTATAAACCACAGGGTTTCTATCATATAGTCAGTTACCCTGAGAAGCTGTGAAGGTTTCTGTTATTACACACAACATTGCACTTAAGGGCAATGTCGCGTCAGAGGAAGGTGATAAGAAAACGTAGAGAAACTCGGAGAACAGATCTTAATAACGCCTGGACAGTTTGATTTCAAAGCTCCCAAATTTTTAATTAGGATGTCTCACTCTGGATTGTTTTGTATGAGAGGAAAACAATTTATTTGCCACCTGCTGCTGGAGTTATTGTAGAGTAACATAATTCAGAGGAAGCCTCCAGCACACATGCTGTCAGTGCCTCCATACTCCCCCACAATGTTTTACATAAGCATCTTGCAAACCGGCCTGGTGATATAAATTGCTACGGTGATATGGCATGTTATGAGAAAACTGCGACTCCACAAGGACTTTTCTATTAAACTTGACTTGATGTACAGTCCATTCTGGAGTGGAGAGCAAAGGCATGCCTCGCTGCCTCTCCTCTGCTCCCTCCATCAAACTCTAAGACGTGCCGGAATGAAGCATGACGAACATTACTGCAAAACTGACCAGTGCTTGAATAACTCAATGCCATTTCTTTACCAGACTGATGAAGTCATTACTGTTACGTATGTCATGTCTGAAAAGGAGCGTGATGCATCGGAACCGGAGTGCAGGTTTGCATGCTTTAAAATGAAGACGGAGCCTCCGTCTCTGCAGAGTTCCTTCAGACATATGCTGTTCGTTCGTGATGCAGGCAAAATTACTGACTTCTATGTAGCGATGCACAATATTATCAGCAATATTATTGGCCGTTATTAGCTGTAAAATTTAATATCGGATATTACGTCAAAAATAACTAGCCAATCTAAGGCTGTGTTCACACTGCAGGCTGAAATGACCCAGTTCAGATGTTTCTTGCGACCTGTATCCGATCTTTTCATGACAGTCTGAACAACACAGGTCAGATTCTTTTTGAATGCAACCCATATCTGATACATATCCGATTCAAATGCAACCTAACGTCCAGGTCGCATTCATCCGAACTGAATGACACTGATTCTCTACAAATTCTGCATCCTGATGCGTACAAGCGGGAAGAAAAACAATAACCATGACGGACTATATGAGGATTAAGCTGTTAATATGCTGCTCCGGTCGGACAACTTCAAATATGTAAGCTAAGCTCCACCATTAGCCTCCATGTTTACTTCCGCAAACACTGAGCACTTCTTCTTTTTATGGTGGTTGGCAGAACCCTGACGCCCTCTGTGCGCCCTCTAGTGCACACTTTCAGGTCGTTTGCCCGTTCAGATTGCAGAACACATAGAGGTATGAGTGTGAACGGCCCAGGCAGAAAAATCAGATTTGACAAAAAATGGGAATTGGGTCACTTCAGGCTGCAGTGTGAACGCAGCCTAAAAGGCCTATTTATGACAAACCGTTGACAATGACGCCTGCAGAGCAGCGCGACGTCAAATTTGCACTTTTTGAGTGTCATTGTCTTAAGAGAGCAAATGTGATGAATAAATTTGACATTAATCATAATGCAAGTTGAAAGTGTGCCATTATTTTCAGCCTCCTTCTTAGCTTCTTAATGCAGTATTTCTATTCCACAGTAGAGAAAGCCATATAGTTTTGATAAGTAGGTGTAGGTGTAGGAAAAAAATATCGGTATTGTTAAATCGGCATATCGGATATCGACCAAAAATCCAATATCGTTCATCCCTACTTCTATTTAAGACAACTACTTACCAGTTTTCTGCTGCCATGAAGTTTTTGTCTTTTATGTAAATTTTTGCTTCATAGCTTAATGACCACCAAGCTTGTCTGAGTCTCTTTTCTGTCTAAACTCAATGCACACGGCTGCTCATCCAGAAGAGGTTTGCTCCTCTTAAAAAGGAGGTATTCCTCCCCACCGACAAATTTTCCTTTGACAAGCTTTCTATTACAGTCAGAATTTATCTTTTCTACTAAATCACCCAGTGTTGTGTGGAACACTGGGTGACGTTTCAAATAAACCTTAATCAGAATTGATTAGTGTTCAAATTAACTGAATGTTTTGGATGCAAATTGGACCTGATATTCTCATGAAACACCCTGAGATTACTTTTGTCATCAATTGATATAGAGATAAATGTCATTAAAGCTGCAGTAGGTAATTTCTTTTAAAATAAAAATGTTTTTTGACACATTTTTCATTATGTAGTGACGGTATACGATGAGAGAGATGATCTGTAAAAGATCTTTGAGCTCCTCTTCCTCCTCCCTGTGGTCGTACTGCTGAAATGCTCCCCTCCCTGTAAAAACAACCAATCAGAGCCAGGAGGCGAGTCTTGGAGTTGTCAATCAAACTCATGCACATGCTGCAGCTGTGCTAATAGCAAAGAAACAACCTTGTGTTATGGGAACTTGTCTCTCTACCATGCTAGCTAGTCTTAACTTTCATGGCAAGGAGCTGTAGCGTAGCAGAGCAGGTGGGAGGGTGTGTACACTAGCATGATTGTCATGGCTCTGATTGGTTGTTTCTGACTGAGAGAGGTGTATTTCTGCAGATGGCAGAAGGACCACAGGAAGATTTTTCTTTCAGATTATCCAGTTCATATTATACTATCATGCCACAGTGACAGTTGTAACAAATATGTAAAATCACGTTTTTCTTTATAAACTACTTACTGCAGATTTAAATTAAATAAAAATGAATTGACTAGTTTGCACTTAAATTATTTTTAGGTGATTTACGAAATGCTGAATTATTACAATAAGAAATAAATGTCAAAGTTCTTGTGAAAATGACCTAACATGCAGTAAAGCATGTTTTACTGCATGTTTAAAGATATCAAATTTAATTTTAAAAAAACAGAATACATTTCATATTTAGGGACATTTAAAAATGTAAATGATTATTAATGACATTAAGTGTATGCATAATGTCTCTGACTAACATTTTTACATAGTTTTTGTCTTTGTTTAAAAGATTCTCCTGCAGTTGTTGAACTGATCCATTAACACATTTATGGCGATATTGATTGCGACAGCTGCAACCAGACCAAAGTCTGCAACAAGAAAATAAAATTCTCAGACTTCGAAGAGCAGATCTTCATCTTGTACTGCGGCTGGAAGCCACAAAAGAATTCATGGTCGGATGAAGCCAAATAGACAATATCATCCATGTGTGCAGCTGCCCGAAGTGAAGAAGTTAGAGTATCTCAGTGACTTATCCACACACAGCGATAAACAGGACTGTGAGATGGAGTATCTGTTCAAGCCTTTTGTTGAAAGCGTTATATGAAGAGCTAAGCCATCAGTAAAACTCAATTTACTGGTCAATCTATCGTCCAGCTCCTTTGAAATGCTTCAGTCTACCTCAGTGGAATCAGAGTAGAGTCTAAAAAAACAACTTCAAGCTGTTGGAAATAAAATAATGCAAACAGCAATAAATTCATTCAGTGTTTTTGAAATAAATAATCTACAGTACAAATTAGGCCAGTATTAAATGGAACTAAAACACTCTGAAAAATTTTCGACTTCTCTGTTAAAGAAGTCTTAAAAATCATAAATTAAATTAATCTTTAATTGCAGTGGCATAAGCTCCTTCTGGAAAATGTTTAATGTAATTTAATCATCTTTTTAAGTTTATTTAATATTTATTCCATGGCTTCCTGTACAGTTGTAAGTTAACTTTCTTATTAATTTTGTCAAACCTCTAAGAGTTGAATCAACTAGAATTTTTAAGTTGGCATTTAAAAGACAAATGAAATGAGGACAGGAATGGGAACCATTTCCCAGAATGCTTAGCGGCACGTTTTTGTATCCTGAGATGGAAGTGCATTACACTGATCTGACTCGTTCACATTAAATGTTTTTGAGCAGAACTCATTGTGATTTTTAATACAATTCATTGTCAGATCAGAAATTTTGTTCATGCAATTTGAAATAAGAATTTAAATGATTGTAAAGCAAAATAAGAAGTTATTTTAACTCAATATTGTGAGTAAAAATAATAGAGAAATGTCTGCTCTTTAACTAGGTGAGGGCAGCTTTTTCTTGCATCTTGTGAAATAATTATTTCACAATGTGCAGACACAGTTGTGTGTTTGTGTTTGGAGTAATGTCGACACAGACAGTGAGAATAAAGAAGTTGAGTTGTCTCCTACTTTTTTGTGTTATTTTCCATTGTTTTTCATCTACAGGCTCTCTGAAAGAGCCAAACGTCTCATCACTAGTATGGTTTTGTGCACATGGCTCAGTAAATACCAAGGGCGCCTGCAGGTGTACGGTCATCAGTTATAGTGGTTTTAGACGTTGTCCAATCCAAAGACACTTCCACTTAGCCATTTAGTGAAGCTCATTTTTCATCTGGCGCTTTAGCGACTTTGCTAACATTGATATTTTGTTTACTTTGATTCCCTTAAATTCATTTTTGAGATAAATTTTAAAGCATTGCTGAACTTAGCAGCTTTGTAAACTATCAATAGAATAAAGCTCAGGAAAATGAAGAGACAAGATGTGATTGGTTGATCCAAAAGGCTAATGGGAAGCTAAATATAGTATTCTGTAACTCTGCAGTCCTTGCTTTCAGCTTTAGCATTAGCTTCAGCTAAATACCATGTTGGTTTAGTGCTTTAGTGTTAGCAAAGCTAACGTTTTAGTTAGCAGTGCCCATCACTGCTGTATAAAATAATTCTGTTTTAAGGTAAAAAAGACTGTAATTAACAAACAAACATTTAAATAGACAAATATGTACAACTTTATTACATAACAGTTTAATGTAGATTTGAAAAGTTTAATTTACAGTAGATGACTAAAATAAGTGACTGTAATTAGAAGTTGGTACAAAAGTGAAATCAGCAAAAGCAAAGACAGCTGACTGATCTCCAACTTGTTAAAGAAAATAACATTTTCTTAGAAAATTCCTAAAATGGTGACACTGTTTGTCAAAAAAAAAAAAAAAAAAAGGATTAAAAGGGATTTACATGATTCTCAGGATCATGTGCTGTAGACCAAAGACAGAAACCAGCGTCAGCTACAGGCTCTTATCAGCAACAAGTGCATGAGGCGAAGTGTGTAACGCGTTTAAGTGTCCTTTAAAAAACTGCAATACTGTCGTGGTAGTAATGTAAAAGAAAATATTCAGACTTTTAAAATTTATAATCCATCAATTTTCATTAAAGATGTACATGTCTTGCTAAGTAGACTGCTTTTGTTCGAATTACTGGGAAGCAAGGCTATAATTTTCCTTGGGTATTAAATTTATGAAAGCAGGAAAAATAGTCGGATTTCATCACTTAGAGCACGTTTCCTCTGATCTCCCTAAACAAGCACACTTGTCTCTCAAAGAACTCATTTACTGATTTTCTATGAAGCTGTAGAGATAATTTCCCTTCTGTCTGTCTATTGTCATTTTTCTTTTGTCCTAATAAATAGACACTTTGGTCCCATCTTTAGACAAAATTGCAAAGAATTAGAAGAGCACTTCTGCAATGAATCTTGATTTGCTGCATTGCTTTTTCACATGAAAAGTTTTTGAGCTTTTTACAGGAAATCTATTCCAAATTATTTGTTTAAATACCGTACATTTGTCTTTTAAACACTTCTGAGTAATTTCTGTGATTCATCACAATTACGTTCAGCTTTAAAGGTTTTATACCCTTCAAGTTTTTAACTTCTGGGATTTTGTTTTGTATTTAATTGAATTTTCAAGGGATTAGCAGAACTCTCAAGTAGAATTACAGATCTGAAAAGTGTGGCGTACATTTGGATTCAACACTGTAAACATATTTTAGGACATTTCTCACCATTGCATGCTGCAGATTAGTATCAATACTTTGACTGGGCCATCTTAACACAGATATATTTTTGGTTGAAATAATTCCTTTGGGAATCTGACAGTTTCTGTTGCAGAAAATCAGAAAACGCCACACAACATTTTTCATGTGAGCCACCTTGATTCATTTTTATTTTTTCTGATTACAACATGTTTTCTGTCACCTAAATGCCCTCACTTGTGAGTCGTGTTTGACCTTGGTTGTGCTATACACCTTATACAGAAATCCACTGTATTTATGCACCCTAGAGAACAGAATTATGAGCTGAGAAAGTTAAAAACGGCGCTTGTCCTTGCTCTTTTCAGCAGATCTACGGTCTTTGCTGTAATTCCACAGAGACTTAGTGTGGAGGTCGGTGTCTAATGCAGACTGACCAGTGCTGATGAGAGGTCCAGGTTTCGGATCAAACCATTTCACCAGGGTCCCCTTAGGTCAGCCAAAGAAAAAAGACTCGGTAATCCTGGAAAGCTCCAGTTGACGGGTGTCAAGCGTCTCGACACATGTAGGCTCACAGTAAACGGCTGAGTCGGCGTCGGCATGTATCATCTCAACCAGCTGAATGTCTCTTCAGTAAACAGTATCACCTGTAAGAAATGCCATCACTAAGCTAATAGAACAATGTGTGAGGTTTTCCTAAAAGAAGTTTTGACTCCAATGTCTTTCATCTACCGGCTCTCCTATTATAAATTCACATTTTGAACATTTTTGTACTTCCGTTTGTGTTTCTTACTGCTTCTTAAAACCGTTCAGCCGCCTTATGGCAATAAGTTTAATGTATTTTTTTTCTTTTTTTTGGTATCTTGAAAATGAGTTGTTTCAAAAGCCATTTATAATGTAACGTCACAAATCTGCAGGCACTGCCCGTTACCTAGCAACGACAGCAAATACCAGGCAGTTACCTAGCAACCCCAGCAAAGTCCACTCTGTCGCCTGGCAACACAAGCTGGGCCGCTGTATGCGTAGGCAATAAATCAATTATTCGCATGATAAATTAAAACAAGCTCAGTGTCCATTTGCATTATTTAACTTTTTTCTCTTTTCTGTCTTTCTCATTAAACACAAAAAGTCTTAAGTCTAGTGATTAGGTCTCAACTAGCCCTTTTTTCCCCCCCATGGATAATTTTGTTTACAGAGACTTCATAATTCATTTTAATTGTTGTTTCTGTTATTTTGCATATTTAAAATGTCTTCCAGTTCCAGCTTTAAATGTTCATTATAATTTAAAACTTATAGATCTTTGAGAATATGTTTTTGGATTATTATGCCATTATTACCATTTTATTATTTGAAAATGCCCTCAAAACAGCAATATTATTTATCGCAATGACTTCTAGGGCAATTTATCATCAAGCAAAATTTGTTATGGTGATAGGCTTATATATGTGCTTTACAATGGCTGCTGGAAAAGACAAGTATTTTGTTGTAGACTTGGCATCCAGAATCCACTTACTGAATTGTTGGTTGTGCAGGAGGCTCCACTTCTGCTTTTCAAAGATATACAGTGGCATAACTGCGCATATGTTTGCACACGCACATGAAAATGGCTGCAAATTTTGAGTTGGGGAGAGGGGGGTTGGCTAGCAGCATCTCATTTATATTTAAAGTGACAAGACTCCCTGAAGCGACACATTCTGATCAGGAACTGATCGGATTAAAATCTAATTATATAAGAATTATTTTGTCGAAAAAATGTAATGAACATGTTTTGTGTAGACCTACTCTGACCTGTTGAAGGAATCATAATAGGTCACCTTTAGGGATCATTTCTGTTTAGCTTTTTGTTCTGTGACAGAGGCAGAAAATGCAACGACTTCGCCGTTATTTCCCATCCCATCTATCCACATCGAGTGGTGTTGGTGTGGAAACGAGAGTGGTGGTGGGGAGGGGGTCAGCACTTTCAGCTTTGATGAATAAAGCAGTTGAAAGATGTACAAGATAAAGAAAAAAGGTTCACATTTCTCCTCCAGACAGCAATTCCATTTGAGGTTCAGAGATTGCACACGGGGTTTTGAGAGTATCAACTAACACTGGAGTCCTATAGCGTCATGGCATCTGAAGATCTTCACCATACAGGCCAACAGCAGCATGAAAAGGGGGATGCATTGATCAAAATAAATAAATAAAGCATGCTCTCATAAATACTAAATCAAATGTGAAATGATTTCTTTTCTTGTCAGTCAGCAGGGGCAGCGCTGTAGCTGCTGAGCTCTGAGACGTGTTTTCAAAGGCAGGTGTGTGGAGCACCCTCAAAGCCTCTCTGACAGGAAACAGAATTTTATGCAAACATGCCTGCAGAGATTATTATTTACAATATACGGTGGATTGGCAACTGTCGTGCTTGAAGCAATTACGGATGAAACTGAAAGCTTAACCCATCTGCTGTGCTTTGGTTCCTGTGATTACTTACAGGTGTTGAATCCAATCCAGTGTCTCACTTTAAGGAGAAGAGGTTTAACAAGACAGCTGTTTTACATGCCAAAGAGATCAAAATCCATAAACATTTGCTCCAAAGAAGTTTCAGGTATATTCAAATCCTCGGATGACGTTTATAGTTCCCTATTAACCCTGAGTGTCGCTTAAAGAAAATGTGAAAATGTATTCTGATTTTTTGTTTAATGCGTGTCAAAGGTTTAACGTTTTCAAAGCTTCAACCTCAGACATGTATAGTTGAACCCAGATATTTACACCCATCATATACAAAGTAATTTCTGTATTATTGCTGGGTTCCAGACGCGTAACCCGGATGACGCGCAAAATTCAGATGGGGGTCCGGAAATGGATTGCTGCGGTTCCAAATGGATCACAGCGAGAACGATGATGTCCTAAATGGGCTGGAACAGAGGAGGTAGCAATAAAATACGCGTATATTTAGGATATGATGCATATTGTCTTGGTAAAAATGACGTCATGTAATCTTGATGATTTACTCGGTGTACTAAACGCAACTAATATCTTCTAATTTCGTCTTACTTATTTAAAGTGTACTAACTTATAAGTAACTTTTCACCAAGAAGTATGAGATTGTTTTAAGTCAATCATTTATTAATATTGATATAAAAACAATACTCGCTCCAGTGGTGGATTATTAACTTATAACTAATACTTTTTCATCAACATTAAGGAATTATTTGCCTAAAACAAGCTCTTGTATCTTGCTGAAAAGTTACTTGTCGGCTAGTTTTGTTTCATTTTAAGTGTACAAAGATATTTGCACTAGAAACTAAACCAAAAATACTTTCTCAGTTTACTATTTTTTAACTGTTTGTTTGCAAAGTGAAATAATCATATTCTCTAAAACAAAGTCTGAATTCTGGAGTGTTTATATTTAATTTATATGTAAATCATTCCATTTTCCAAAAGACTGAATCTTAAAATTATTATTTTGAACAAATGCATGGATTCATAGTCTCTTAGTTTTTAAAGAAGAGTTTTTGTGAGGAAGCCAAACACAGGATGGAAAGTAAAGAGGAAACTTGTAACTCATGCCAGGTGAAATTCACTTCTGACACATGAACAATAGCCAAACCACGCTGCAAAAATAAAACTTGCCAGCTGCTGTCGAGGAGGTAAAAGTATGAAATTGGCCTTGTCTTATCTCAAGCAAACAGCAGAAGCGCGAAGCAACGTCTCACCTAACCTAACCCATACATTCCTGTGATTGTTGCAATATCGGCAAACGCTTCTGATTATCCACTACCGGCTCTACGTCTTGTGCTGACTGAGTCATCCTAAAACAAACGCTAAGCAAAAAAAAACATAAGCTTTGCCCAAAGGGCAGAAGAAACTGTTTATCCTCTAGGCATTCTTCCTCTGAGATAACGCGCGCTCAGGTTTTAGGCTGCTGGAATATTTTACAGTAAAAATCCATTTAAGGTAGAGGCGTCTGCGGTGAAAGCTGTGTGCTTAATCCTGAACAGATAGCTTCATTAATTGTGTTCATCCTCCCCTCTGTTGCGCCAGCTGAAGGCAGGAGAGTTGAATAAGTAATGGAAGCTGAACTGTTGAGTGACAGGATTTTACCCTCACCTGTCGACGCGCGCGCTGCTCTGAGAGCTTTCTGAATGAATCCGTCCCATCAGTCAGAAGCTTCAACCGCTGACATGTTGTGTCGCTCTAAATGGGAATTTGTCAGGAGGCGGCGTGCCGACGCTCCGAGGTCTGGGAATTAAAATTCAGATGCTGCATGTATAATATGATTTTGTACTAAAAGGTTAAATGATTATTGCTCACATGCAAGAACTGCCAAATAAATGGATGCAAGCTGGCTTACAACCTAAAGTGAGTAATGGATGTCACAAAAGCTGCAACGAGATATTAAAATATTACTAATAAAACAGATTAGCTTCCAGGCAGTTTCTTGACTTAATGTGAAGTAAATAACTATATCTTCATGCCTGCAGATATAGTCTTGAAACTGTTGTAGAATAGGCAAGCACAAACTTTAAATGTGACTGTGACTTTATCAGAAAAACGTTTTAGTTTAATTGGATTTGCAGGTGTTTATCATTGCAAAAGCACAAAATCTTACCAAGTATTTTTGTTTCTAGAGAAAATGTCCCGACAAAACTGACTTACAAGTAACTTTTCAGAAACAGTCGCTTTATGTCAATAGTTTCTTTATATTGATGAAAAAGTACTACTTCCCTGAAAAATATTTGACTTATAAGCAGCATTCAGCTTCTGTGCACCAAAAATCTGGAACAAGCAGCTGAAACACTGATCTCCTTTTAATCTAGATTAAAAACCTGCCTGTTTAGATTTTATTTTGTTCCGCAATAAATAAAAAAAACTAACCAATATTTTGATGTGTACCGAGGACACTTGGAAAATTTTCATGATTCAATTGTTGATTTTTGTGTTTTTATGATGTAAAGCACTTCGAACTGCATTGTTGTTAACATCGGAAAATATCTTGTTATAAGTGAAACAATCTGATAAGATGTTGTGTTTTTGCAGTGTAATCCCAATGTAATCAGGTGGAAGTCTCTTTGGCTGGTTTACTGCCACGCCGTTACCTTTCTAAGCAATCCTATTGTGAAAGATCTGAAGAGTTTGGAGTACACTCAATTATTCAGTCTGGGTTAAAGTTCAGCTGATATCAACCCTCCACTCCCATGCTTCACGAGTAAAATTTTTGCAAAATGTGGCTCATGTATCTATAAGATATTGAATTCTTGGATCATGTTAGATGGAAACCTGCTTTGTTCTCTTGAAATGTAACTTTTAAAATGTTTGTTGAAGTCTGTAGATTCTGGGAGAGAGCTGTTGAATTTTGGCTGTAGAAAAGTGAAAGAGAGAAACAAGGATTGTTATGACAGCGCAAATACACTTCTTTTATATCACAGCAGAGTAGCTGATTAATCCGGCTGTGAAGTGTTTATTGTGTTCACCAGAGAGAGAGAACAGGGAAGAAATTGTCGCTGTGGCAGCTGGTGCTTCCAAAAAATGCTCTGTGTCCCGCATGTGTGGGGTCTGCAGAGATGTTAGCTGCCCTTTTCCTAACCTTAGGCCTGCACTGAATGAAACTTTGATTCTTGAAACTTGGCTTTGTAACCCAAACCAGATTAAACTGCAGGAACAGTTGCATTGGTCAGTGCAGTTCTCTTTTAGTCAAAACTCTGACATTTAAAGACGTGATCATAGTTGCTGATGGTAAAATTATTTGAATGCATTTAATTAACCTTTACCATTAAAGCTGCACTATAGAATGGAGTATACTTTATTGATCCACAAGGGGAAATTGTTTATTCTTTGACAAGGTACTCAACCTAAGATGCCAAATATTAATAAGACAAACATAACCATATGAGATAAAGTTTATTATATATATATATATATATATATATATATATATATATATATATATATATACCTGAGTGATGTAATTCAATACAACTGAATATAAATAACAAACATTCACATGCAAATATGTTAATCTGCAATTAACTTATGAGTGCAGAAAAAAATAGATTTAAGTTGTAGTATGCAATATGTATGTAGTATTTAAGTATGTAGCTTTTACAAAAATATGTTTATATTATTAAACCTCCTCCCAGTGCTACTATTGCAAAAATGCACCACTCCTGGTCAAAAACAACCAATCAGAGCCAGGAGGAAGGTCTTAGCGCTGTCAATCATACTCATGTACGCTCTAGAAACAACTGAGAGTTCCAGGAAAACTGTTGATCTGCCATCACTGGTTGGATGCTAACCAGACTTGGCATTCTTTGTTGTGGTGAACCAGCTGTAGAGAGAGAGAGAGGGAGAGAGTGAATGCCATGTACATTAGAGTGATTGACAGCGCTAAAACCCTCTTTTTGTCTCTGTTTGTTTTCCTTCAACAGGTTTTGTCTAATGCCGTCACTACACACAAATATGTAAAAAAAAAACCAAAAACATATTATGGTTTTAAAGCCGCATACTGCCACTTTAAGTCCAATTTAAGCAACTAGGTTGGATTCAATTGTTACACAACTGACATTCATGGAAACTTTAATTTCCTCATGGCTTTAATTTGACTGGATGCTTCTAGATTCACTAATTGCTTCAAATTCCCCCAAAGGACTCAACTTTTCCTGAAAACGTACCAAGTTTCAAGTTGTGACCTTATTCTTGCTGCCCTTCTTTTGTCCTGTAAGAGTCGGATAAAGGCCAGCAGGAAAAGAAAAAGAACTGTCTTCACTTTTGAAGAAAATAGCTTTACTACTTAGAGGGAAAAGCTTGTTTTCCAGAAGCTTCCACTCACAGTAACCTGTATGACACAGAAATGCTAGTCGGAAGCTATTTAAAGCCTAAACCTCCCAGTCACTCTCTGATTTGTTACAGCGAGAACTCGCAGTGTTGCCAGGCGTCGTGTGTCATGCCAAGTAGGAAAAGGCTGCCAGTTTAGAAATCCTAGAAATCCCAGGTCTAAAGGTTAGAGATGTGGGCTTGCAACCAGAAGATCATAATTTCACATCTGCTGCCGGCTGAGAATGTAGAGCGGAGATAGCGCCGGGGCTGAATCCTTTAAAAAAACGTTGTACACACCCTTGACCAAGGCAATTTCAGGAAGGACACCAACAAATTCTTAAATGGTTATTTTTAACCTAATGAAACTGAATCTGTTCTGTAGTCATCACTTTGAAGCGATTCTTCAGTTTTCCCCCCTCCTCTCTAATAACAGGCTTCTGGTGAATAAAGGCGACAGTTTTTCAGGACGACTGTCGGCAAATCTTAGACAAAAGAGGGGGCAGCGGGTTGACCCTGTCAGGAAGATCAATATAGTTTAAACTGACAGTTTTCCAAGGAAAGAAAAACACAGGTTAGGCCTGCATGTTAATTTAAAACCGGCATTTAAATCGACCGTGGTGCAAAGTGAGCAATCGAATTTGCTGTCAGTTGTGAATTTGTCCATATCTTAAATAACTCAAATGGGAGACTCCGTCCTGGTTTTTTCAGGATGTATTATTTATCCTTGGATTCAGTTTTAAATTCTATGAACGAGATTTAGGGCCACCAACCTTAATCTCAGATTTTTGACGTCTTCCTCAGATTTCTGATGTTTTTCTCAGAATTCTGGCATTTTTCTCAGAATTCTGCCAATTTTTTTCAAAATCCCAGCTTGTCATAATTCTGACATAAATTTCTGAATTCTGACGTTAATCTGAGAATTCTGATTTTAATCTCAGAATTCTGACATAAGGTTTTGAGAGTAGGATGTGAGTTCGGTTTCTGAACAGAGATCGGTTCTGATTAGTTCTAACCTTTGGGCTAATGCATATAGATGGGGTAGTTCTGTTAGTGCTACTTAATCATTTTTTGGCGGAAAAAGCCCTAAACACTGTCACTTTGAAGAGGTTCATAGATATCAGAGGAAAAGATTTATAATTTTTAAAATTGTGTTAGAATACATGTAGACCTGTTAAGCCGATCCTGATAGTTTAAAAAAAGGGAGAAGAGAGTGTGACTCGACCTCGCAATAATAAGCAAAGCGTATTTACAAGGTGTGGTAACTATGGAGATCTTTCCATATTTGTTCTGTCCTAGCAGATGGAGACAACGAATAAATTCAATCTAAAGTGTTGTTTAATATTCAGCCTGCACAGGCTGTTCTCTGATGACAACACTCTTTCTGAATAGCAGCAATGATGAAGTTCAATTTGTTTCCCATGAAAGAAAAATGGCCAGCGTTCAGAATCAATCATAATTTCCAACCAGAACTGCTTGCCACCCTCTAACACAGCAACAATACTGATGCGGGTGAGCTACTCGTATTTCAAACATGATGCAGCGATTAGAGAATATCTCTGAGGCAAATAAGTGTCAATATGGTCACAATTAAATTTATAGCTGACCTGGTGAAAATGAGCTTTAGGAATTAAAAAGTTCTGAGTTCAGATCCAGATCGGATCACTTATTGACGCCAATCTTTGCTAAAACATGTTCATGCTGCAAAAAAACATCTAAGAAACTATTTTAGACTTTAGAAACATTTAGAAAAAACTACATTGTAGCCAACCACTTAGATATGCATGAACAAGGAACTGAAGTGCAAAATCAGTTATTTACTACTGATGTTCTGATATGAGACCTAATTGCCATAGCAGTACACTTCATAATTTTTTCAGTATCTTTAATTACGATAGCATTTTATTTTTAAGCTCTTAATTATGAGCCATTGCTGCTTCTTGTTAATGTTTGCAGCAACTTGATTTTTATAAAACAGGATATTTTAAGAGCTTTCATTTCAGCAATGTTAAAACAAATATTTTATTGATCCATCCATTTTGTTCTGTTTTACTCACACGTGTCTTTGTGCACAATGGCCCTAAATACAATCCAGTACAGCTGATTTCCTTCATAAGTCACCTAATTAGTGAAGAGAATCCACCCGGGTGTCATTTAATCTCGATATAAGTACAGCTGTTCTGTGAAAACCTCTGAGGTTTGTAATTAGTGAAGAAATATCATCATAAACACCAAGAAATGCAGCGTACAGGTTAGGAAGAAAGTGGTGAAGTTTCTGCTGCTTTCGTTTTAAAGATATTAATAAATGTTTCCTGAGGTCACTAAAGGTCAACTAGCCACTTCTGTCTGATTACAAAATCAGACAGAAGTGGTTTGTAATACCTGGGCTACATTTGATCTGGTTTGTGCTGCTTTTTGTTCTGAAGATTTTAATCAAAGTTTAAAGGTCAACCAGCTGCCTTCACCTAAACCAAATCAAGCAAAATTGGTGTCAAATATTTGTGCTGCCTTTATGCTGGTTTGTGGTGCAAAACTTTTTTGTTGTGCCGCTATTATTTTAAAGATATTCATAAAGTTTCAATAGGTCAACTGGCAACCCCATTTTTACAAAATCGGTGTATATCATTCTGTATTTGTGCTGCTAAAACTTTAATTTGTGCTGCTTTTCTTTTGATATTAATGAAAGTTTAAAGGTCAAAAAGATCAGCAAGAGCCCCTCACCTAAACCAAATCAAGTAAAATCATTGTCAAACATTTGTGCTGTGTTTTTTCTGGTTTGTGGTGCAAAGACTTTTTTGTTTGTGCCGCTATTATTTTTATTTTGTTTGTGCTACTTTTCTTTTGAAGATGTTAATCAAAGTTTAAAGGTCAACACCCCAGCCCCCACCTTACCCAAATCAAATGAAATTGGTGTCAAACATTTGTGGTGCTTTTTGTGCTGCTATCATTTTAATATTAAATAAAGTTTCCAGAGGTCATCAGAAATCAAAACAAAAGCAGCACAAACAGACATTTTTGCTTCACAAACGTAGCACCAATTTTGTTTGGTTTGGCTGAAAATTATAAGTGAGTTGAGAGACTGATATTTTCATTTCAGGTTGTATTGAGATGTAGTTGCTTTGAGGGTGAAAAAGTTTGAGAAACGGCTTTAAAAGCTTAATATGCTGCATGAAGAGGTTGAAATACGTAAAGATCACAAGCAGGACAGGCCAAAAATCGCTTGCCATTTATATTCACTTAAAAAGTAACAGAAGATTATTGTGCCATTGATTAAAAAAGACACACAAAGGAAAATGCTACCACCATTTAACTGTGACCAGCAAAAGTCACAAAGGAACTTTTAATGAAGGAATTACATAAGATCAATATCTTATCTAAGACTTGGTCACATGAGCCGTGACAATATTAACTACTTAGTTTTGTTTTAAATTTATTCAATTAATCTCAGTTTATTGATATGGGCCTTAAGTAAAACAAAAGTTTCAACAAGATGGAGTGATAACAGAAAAGCCGTTGGTGCGGGAGCGAGAAAATGAATAAAACGGCAACATGGAGACAAAGAGTTGCTCGGGGTCATCAATAACCTCAACAGAGATCACGGCGGTCTGTACATTTCAGGCTACCTAAACTATTATCTCCAGGCTGCAACGTCTACTTGGAGACATGCCTTTGCCTCCCTTCAAAGTCGATTAATATTGATTGTGCGCTTGAGCAAGCATGTGTGTCTCTTCAGGTGGAACCAAATTACTTTGAAACAACCCAGGGGGGATCTGCTTGTGGGAGAGAACTAAAAACCATTAGCTGACTGGACTGAGAAAATCCAACTAAATTAAGGCAAATAAACAAAAATAAAGAACCTGCTGTTTCAAGCATAGGAGAATTAGTCAAGAGTAACCAAGAAAAGGCTGGAGTAATGTAAAACACTAGATGGATGTTTGGGTCAGAGGAGCATGCAGCTTTCAGTTCATCCATGTGAACGACTGAAGAAAGTGTCCGTTCTCTGAAGCACAATAAATATTTGTTTTTAGGTTGAATAACAAGCTAGAATACAAAACTACAATACAGCTTGTCTGTTTTTGAGCCAATCAGGCTAAACTATTAGATCTTATGTGTCAAACTCAAGACCCGCGGGTCAAATTCGGCCCACTGCAGCTATTTATGTGGCCCTCAAGACTCTAGGTCAGGGGTGTCGAAACTTTTTGTCACATGGACCAAAAAAAAGGGAATGAAAACCAAAACCAGACAAATAAAATGGTCAAAGTTTTTTGTTTTTTGTAGAAGAGGGAGGTTATTCATTGTAGATCCTAAACATGAAAAGGGCTTTGCAAGTTTGCTATATTTAAAAAACAAAAGGCATCTTGTTTTCAGATTCTTTTGGGCTCAGTATAACAAATTTATTCTCGATTGTAAGAGCAGAAGTTAAGATCACTTTCTTTTAAAATGCTTGCTATATTTAGCCAAATTCAGTTGATTTTGGTGCAGCAAAGTTAATAAAAACCTCTGGATAAACGTGGATCTACTTATAATAAAAACTTGGTTATAAAAAAAAAACTATTTGTGGTATGCCTAACTTTATCCACTATGAGAAAATGGTGATTTAATCCTGATGTGAAAATAAAAAGCCAGTTTGGATAGGCCGAATTTCTGATTCTCAAACTGCTTTTGTGGGCCACACAAACTCACTCCAATGCCCACAAATGGCCCCCAGCCCGCACCTTGGACACCCCTGCATTAGAACGCCATAAAAATCAAATCCGTTTATTGCGTAGTGTCAAATTACAATGTGAAAATATGTTAAATATGTAATTTTAAGACATACTACTCATCATATTTTGAGATAGCTGTAACTCTGTAACAGTTTTATTTAAGATCCTGAAGTGGTCCAATATAGAAATGAGCTTGACAGGCCTATATCGGACCAAATGAAACCGTGTGAAACGGAGCCTAAACACGAAAATAACAAATTATGTCGGTAAATATATCAACTCTAAAGTCTGAGCATGTTTTGGGGATTTAAAACCATTCAATTGTTAAAACATTTTCCTCATAAAATGTGACATTTCTTCTCAACAAACTGAAATGAAAACTTTTAGTCATTTACAGCACTGTTTTTTTTTTTTTTTTTATTCAGCCCTGCCATCAATTACACCGACTCTGACCTGAGATAAAGTTCAGCTGTTCCAGCAGGATTTTCCTGACATTTACTTTTCTGCATTCTTTAGCAGAAGCAGTGTTTTGCAGAGGTTACAAAACCTTAAACTAAACTTGTTGAGCAAAAATAAAAAGAAAGGAGAAGTGTGCAAAGGCTCAAACAGTATTATTTATACACCATGGCAACCATGAAGACATTACAAAACTGGTTACATCTCCAAAATCATTAAAATGACAATGATAATCAAGGGGTTTTACCTTTTCATCATTTTTATATATCGCCAAAAAGATACCATGATATATTTTTAAATACCTCGATCACAATATCAGATGATATTATAAATATTTCCTTTATAATTGAAATGTAAAATAATTTAGCTAACAAGAACAGTATGAAATCAGCTACCAAATGGAAATAAAAATTAACTGTTGTGGTTGAACATGACGGTTTACAAAATGTTAAGTGTTCCCCCCTCATGATTTTTAAATGCAAACATTATGTGCAAAACTAAGAGTCTTGTTTAATGTTTAAAAGAAAATCTTCCTTTTACGTCACATAAAAACCCATGCAAACAGTAAAAACATGAGCAAAACTTGAGTTTTCATTGCTTTACCAACAATGAGCGAAGTTTATTTTATATTTTTCCTAAAGTATATCTGATTTGGCATGTGGAGTAATAAGCACCTTCTACTCTCACTTCCACTGATTTATTTTAATGTTTACCAGTTGGCAGACGTGGCTAGCTGCAGCTAGCTAGCTTCTTTTCTCCATTTCTTTGTTGTATCCTTACAGTTCCAGTCAACCAGGTGCTGACAAAACAATCAGTAAATATTTCTCCTGTCTCATGTAACTCGAGTTATTTATGTATTTTTAGGGAAGGCGTCTGTGTTTCATGAAGTTTCTTTGCTGTGGCTGATCGGTTTATTCTTTCCGTGTGGAGAGGAGAAGTGAGTTTATGCAGATCTGAGTTCTGTCTAAACAGGAGCAGCGGCCAAAACACCACTGAAGCTACAGCTAGCGCCTGCAGCTTTCTGCTAACTCTGACTATGTAGTGGAGCTAGCTAAAAACGAATAATTTTAACCTCCTGTAGTGAACCTGGTCTGATCTTTTTCCCATGTGCGCAGTTCTGGTGGAGTCGCTGGTTTATGAGCTTTTTTTGTGGTTTTGCAAACTAACTGTCAGCCGACCGGGCGAGCAGACGGATCGCCCGATTGGCTGACCGTGACATCTGCTGCGCTCTTCCTAAGCGCTGTGCTGAAACTGCAGGTTAAACAGCTAAATCTAGTTGAAACGTTGCCAAAGAGTAGAAATCTAGTAAACATTGTTGCTTCACCTTCTCCTCTGGAAGTCTCTGACACACGATAAAGTTTATTTTCTCTTGCAAGTTTTCTTTTTTACCAGTATTATTGCGAATGATATGATATGGCCCAACCGTATATAAAAGTTAAAAAAAAAAGTTCCATATCAAGGTGAGTTTTTATTCAAAACATCTTGTCTGCTTGAAACCTGAAGATGAAGAGGGATTTTTCTATGAGTTCAACTCTCAATTCCAGGCTGGGTTCTGTGTGAACAGAACAGAGCAGAACTCGAAAAATGATGTAATGCGAGTGAAATTAAAGTACAGAAAGGATCTAGCCAGTCTCGAAAACGAAATTTGATGGAAAATCTGCAGGGTTGTCTGAGGAGAGTCTAGAAGGATGAGTTGCAAACATTTCCAAGTGAACAAATGGGTGCAGCTCAATAAAACAGAACATTATTAATGCTTTCTTAACGGTTATTTTCAAAAAGTCCTTTTTTTTTTGAGAAAAAAAGCCTGATTGCATTTTCTGATTTAGATGCACCTGAGCTTAGTTTGGCTACTTTGGTTGTATAGAAGTTTTAGGCTATTATTGTTTTATTTACACTGTAAAACATCTGGAGGTGTTTTAAGTTGAAAATGAAAGCTCATCTACTTGAACAAGAACACATTTAATATTCATTTCATTCACAGTATTATTTTAATTTAGGATTTAAATTCACATTTTTAAGTTGAGAATCTAAAACTTGCAAAGTGTCTTTAGTTTAAGTACTAAAGGTTAGACTACATATAGCTGAAATGTTTTACGTTATACCTTTATTTCCTGCTCTTCTGCAGCTGTTTTCAATCTCATTTGCTCACCTGCGTAACGTCAATAAATACTCCGCGGTTCAGTTTCTCCAATATCGGATCCTCTGATGCCCTCACTCTGCTTTTCTGATCATTAAATTCTTTTCCACGGCTCCTAATGTCCTCGTTTCTGCATTTGAATCCCCAACAGCATCAAACCCTGACAGTTTTTCTCTCCTCCTATTAGATTTGTTGTTTTTCCAGGTGATTTATAATGGATAAATGTCAGATTTTAGACAGAAAAATGTTTTGAACTGATGTGAATAAGCTTGTTCACACAATAAATCACTAAGAATCATCACAAAACATCTGCCATCTTAAAGGAATATTTCCACAATTTGGAATTAAGAACAATAGAGTTAAATTCAAATATTTCTACTAGTTAAGATTGTAGGCATGTTGCAATATATCAGTTAATCACATGATAAATTTTGCTCGATATTGTTCGTTTATTGTTTTTCTCTTTTTCTACCAAAAACGGGATGACAAAAGTCTTCACTCTGATGCTTCGGTTTCAACTAGCGATTATTTTGCAAGACGAATGTGTGTACAGACTTCGTAATTAGTTTTGTTTATTTTGGATTTTTAAATGTCTTCCAGTCCCAGTGTTAAATGTTAATTAGAATTTAAAGTTTATTGATCTTTGAGAATGTGTTTTCATTATTACCATTATATTACTTGAATATAGTCTCACAATAACATCTAGGGCAATTTATCGTCCAGTAAAATTTGTTATTGTGACAGAAAAGTGTGTTGTTGTTGACTTGCCATCCAGAAACCACTTTCTGCATTCTTGTTGGTTGTGCACAAAGCTCCACTTCTGCTTTTCAAAGATGTACTGTTGTATAGTTGTGCATCTATTTGCAGCCATTTTTAAGTGCGAGTGTAAACGTTGATTTTGGGGGCGTGGCGTTGTTGTGACAGACCTAGTTAAGTTAAAAAAGTACATTTAATTTCTTACGTTTACACTTTAAGTGTATCATCTGATTTTTTTTCAGTCTTGCTGCTACAAAACTGGTAAATTAAATATTCACACATCCATTCTATATTTACTTGGGTGTCATTAGTGTAAGAATGGCAAAATTTTCCCAGTTTCTGCTCTTTTGTAATCCATATGATCTCTGCAACCATTCACTGCAATGAACAACATAAAAAAGCAAAATCACAATAATATTGGTCTGTATTAGATTAAGATGAACTGCTGTGTTTCACTGCAGCCAGTGTCTGCTAGTAAGAAGATTTTTCATCTTACTTTCCATTGTCATCGGTGTAATGCTGGTATCATGCTAATATTGCTATTTTTTATAAAGAGTAATAGAGAGATTATAAATACGACTTCTCATGACCCGCTCTTCTTTGTGATCATTCCTGTTATCAGTTTTATATCTGTTTAACAAGTGAAGTTCATCGTGACACAAAGGCTGACGTTCTCTTCAGAAAACACTGTGACCTACTCAATAATATTTGGATTACAGGTTCTATTATTTAGAAAATAATTAGATTTTCTGGAATTTGCACATACATTCATCCCAAGGTTGAAAAAGT
This sequence comes from Poecilia formosa, assembly GCF_000485575.1. Taxonomy (NCBI): domain Eukaryota; kingdom Metazoa; phylum Chordata; class Actinopteri; order Cyprinodontiformes; family Poeciliidae; genus Poecilia; species Poecilia formosa. Next base: position 83,208 of record NW_006800191.1, on the reverse strand, counting down.
TTTGAAATCTGAAGGTATTTCAAAGCCTGAATGCTTCTCAGATAATGAGAATTTGAGTGGATATTTGAAGAAGATTAATTTAAACCTTTCATTTCTGTTCAATGCAGTCATACAATATCAGGATAAGTGATATAAACATGGCTTAGAGAGTAGATGTAACTTTTAAAACCAAATATTAGCAGCATTTATGACCAAGTGAAGTATTCATTCAATTAAAATTTTTGACCTGAGTTCTGGTTTGAAGGTGATACAAATAACAGTTTGGATGCCCTGTGCAAACAATATGGTGGGTCTGGTTGCCTTCCAGTGTCAAAAGGGGAGTAATTACCTACTCTTGTTGCATATTAACTTAAGAAAATTAAATCAAATTGAACAGACTACAAGCATTGCAAATACACAAAACAAAAAAACGATGTTAAAATAGTGTTCTTAACGTGACAGTAGCTACAGAGCTCTGTGTTGTGTCAGCGGAGTAGCAGTGCGAGAGAGAGAGAGAAAACGGCAGAGGACGAGTTGAAATCGCGCATAAAATTATGGAAATGTCTAAAAGAAAATCCACCAGCCTGATAAAGGGTCCCAGAAGGCTGATATCTGAAGGCAGTGAACATGAGAGACATATAACCAGCGAACCAGGTTGTGTAAAATATTTGTACAAGCTAATGTCATATGAATGCTGCACAGCTATTGGCTAACTGTTAGCTCCATCTTGATTCCTGCATAATTTGTGCAATAACTATTTATTATGCTGAAAATAAAATCGTGGTCTTCCAAAAATAATGTCCTAAGTAATATTTTTACCTAAAGTGATTTTGGCAAAAAGGAAAAAAAATAAGTAAATCACCACTTTGTTTCTGCCAAAAGATGAATTGTGAAAAAAAAAAACAACCAACAAATCAGCAAAGTGAGGGATTGGTGACCTGTCCAGTGACCTGTCCACTGTGTCCCCTGCCTCTTGCTCCTGACCACTGGAGATGGGTACCAGCACCTCTCAACCTGAAGTGGGATTCTGTCTGCAGCTGGAGAGGAACTGCTTTAGAGCCTACCACAAAAACTGAAAACGCCTGAAATAATTTAATAAAAAACAGGCATAAAAACTTGTAAATTGGAGGCCAGGCGTCACAGTTTTCTCTGCATTTATGTAATATAGTTAAAAGTTGAAATTGTTCATCTGAAATTGTTTGCCCCTGTCATCAGGAAATTTTTGTTCATTAATAAACCTGAAAATTTCAATTCCGATTTGTTTTTTTCTCTTTAAACTGTTTATTCACAATTTTTAATAGATAGAAATGTTAAATAACTATCAAATACTGAAAGCTGAGGTTGTTCTGGAAGAAAGAGGAAAAATTCAGACTCATTGCACATTTTTTGAGAATTTTACAGCCATAAAATCAGAAAAATACCAGGCGGCCCAGTTACAATTATGGTCTTAAGAGGGTTAAAGCAGTGTCACTACATAATACAGTTCTGATTAGCTGCCCCTGTTTTAGATGAAGGTCCTGTGAGATTCACAAAAAATAAAAATAAAAAATGGGGACAAGGCTTCAGCAGACTGCCGCCTCTCAGTGGCATCAACGGCAAAAAGAGAAAACCTTCATCACAGTTTTAGAGAAAAGCATCTGCTGTGAGCCTCGTCATTGGCCAATCTGCTGCAGGTCCAACTTGCAACGACAGACAAGGTCAACTGGGCAATCTGCTTCGTGATCATCGCAGTAATTCACGCCAAAAGTGGATAATCCAGGTCAAATCTCATTCTCACTTCTCAGTTACCGACAGTCATTGCATACTCACTGACGCCTTCCCACGCTCATATGAAATGAAGCATCTTGAGGGGAAAAACTCGACCACTCGTTACGAGAGGCTGATTATCAGCCAGAAATCATCCTTTTGCAGATATGGTGCTTTGCTGATGAATAGGAATCACTTTCTCGTTTATTGATAATGCAATCAAAAGCCTCTCTTTGAACGGACTCTTGAAAATCAAAATTGGGCGTGCTTTGGTTTAAGTGTTGCCCAGCATCGGAGATGATGTGCTGAGACAAGCAGAAGGAGAATCTGACTGTAAAACTTAGTGGATATTCCAGCACATCTCTGCTGCATTACACACAGATAATGAGCTCTCTTTGATCAGTGGAGCATTATTGTTTGAGTGTGTGTGTGTGTGTGTGTGTGTGTGTGTGTGTGTGTGTGTGTGTGTGTGTGTGTGAGAGAGAAACAGAGCCTCATGAATATTCAAGGGAATATATGCAGGAGGATCCCTGAGGAGCTGCATGCTTGTTGTTACAGACGCTGGGGAGGCGTGCGACGCACCTCGTCACCGTCACAACAGTTTGAAATACCACTGGTGCTGTAAGTCACAAAAAGGCCTCCTTAACGGGGACCTGTTGTGCAAAACTCACATTTGTGTACTTCCATTTGGGACTCGACTGCAGCTTCTAAAAATAAAGACAGTTACAAAGTCGGCCATGAAGAACATTTCTAGGATTAGAGGACTAATGTCTCAGTAAGATCTAGAGAAGCTCATCCATGTTTATCTTGAGCCGCATTGATTACTGCAACAGTGCCTTTACTGGTTTCCCCAAACTGCAGCTGATCCAGAACGCTGCTGCTCGCATTCTCACTAAAACCAGGAAGATGGAGCACATTACCCCAGTTCTTGTTTTTGACTTCCTATCCAGAAACCACTTGCTCCATTCGTGTTGGTTGTGCAGGAGGCTCCACTTCTGCTTTTCAAAGATGCGTAGTTTATAGTTGTGCCTTTGTTTGCAGCCATTTTTACAGAGAAGTGTAAATGTTGAATTGGGGGACGTGGCCAGCAGCAGCTTAATTGGTTTTAAAGTGACCAGACCCCCTAAAGAGCTCATAGGCAGAACTGACCAAACTAAAATCTCATTATCTAAGAATAATTTTGTGCAAAAAAATGCAATTAACTTTTTAATAGTTTATAGATGTAACTTGTTCAAGGAAGCATAACAGATCCCCTTTAAATGGCTGAGTACGGGGTGACATGATTAGTTGTAAATGGCTGAAACAGAAGTAGTTGTGTGTGCTAATTACATTTCAAAGTGTAATAATTATGCACGCAAACAGACGGGAAGTGGTGGAAAAATATCTTCGTGTCTCTCGAGTTTCAAAAAATTACCAGACTAATTGTGTGTATTTCTATTTGAAGGAAGAAATGCTTTAATTTGTGTTTTCCTTCTCCTGTTTACTACTTCACCACAGCCGTTACCTAAGGGGTCAGCCACCACAGAGGATTTATCATCTGAGTGCAGCTTCTATTATTTACAAGGCAATAATTATATATAAATAAAAATTAAAGCTGTGTGGAGATAAGTGGCTGTGGTCTGGGAATCGTTTTGTGTAACCTCTGCATCACGCAGCTCAAAGCATAAAGCTGTTTTGTCATGTCTAGTTGTTTCCCATCAAGCTGGCGGAGTAACAAAGGAAGTGGCACAGCTTTGTTTTCCTTCCAGTCCGTCTCCTGGGAAGGTCTGGACCTCTCTTCATCTGTTGCTCAGTGACTTATAGACTAAACCTTTTAACAATTGGGCGGACAGTGACTCATCATTTTTGCTTAATAACCTGAAAAGTTTCACATGAATGAAGATTTCTTCAGGTTTCTACGAATAAAATCTCTGCAAACCAGTCTGGCCCAATGTGAAACCATTGCCCCCTCAAACCCAGTAACTGGTTGTTCTGACAGATAAAACTCACATAATCAAGATGTAAAAGAGTCCTTGCATGAATTGGTAATGATCCTGTTGGATGAATTTTGGACAATTCCTCTTTTCAGAATTGCTTTGACTTGGTCGCATTGAGATTTCGAGTGCAATCCTACTGCCTCAGGTCGTACAACATCAACCCAATCAGATTTAAATCCACTACTCGGCTGTAAAACCTTTCTTTTTTGTGTGTATTAGCTGTTCAGAGGGGGATTTGCTGTTGTGATTGGGATCAGTCAGCGTTTAAGTGTATGAACATAGAAACTGATGGCTTGATTTTCTACATAAATTACATTTTCATCACCTATGGCAACAAACATGACTGTAAGGGATCACTTTTTGAAAATAGTGTTAATTTTACACCAATGGGACACACTTCTTTCGTCAGCCGACAAGATATTTTCTAAAACATTTTTGGGGAAATGGCACATTGTGTACCTGGCTCCACCAGAGGACTCTCAGTTGAGTTTATAATTGGAAAGTGTTGAATCCATTGCTATTCTGTAACAATATCCAAAAGAAACTACATGTAAAAATCTGAAACCATGTCTCACATCTACATTCAGTTAGTCTGAATAAACTGTAGAAACATCTTACTCTTCCTTTACAGCTGCAGATATTTTAGGGTTTTCCTCTTAAAGCTTTACACACAGCCAACACACAGTGTTGGTTATTTGTGTAGGCCAACACAAATAACCCCGGGGAATCTGCAGCTAATTCCTGATTCACACCAATTGGCTACAGCAACTGAATGCAGAACAGCGAACATGAAGCATGATAGACCTTGAACTTTTCTTCACATTTCGTCAGATTACAACCATCCTCTCTGTCCATAGCACTTTCTTTCAAGTGTTTGTACCCTCCTGGGCTTGTGGCAAACTGCATGAAAACATGAGTTTTCTTGTTGTTTTTGTACATCTTTTGTTTTATATTTTTCACCCATGGAGGTTGCCATTTTGTCACCCGATTGGTTGATGACGCGTTTTGGTCCGTTCTCAGTCTACAGAGTGAACACAGGAAGGCTAACCTTACCTGAGTACTTGTTTATCATATTGCATTTGACCGGTGTAATTTTAGATAATGCCACACTGTGTCACTATTGGCTGTAATTTATAAAAAGAAAACATAAAAACCTGACGTGAATCTGCATCGCTTCCCACATAAAAAAAGAAGAGTGCAGTGGGAGGGACCTGGATCTGAACACAACTTCCAATTTGTGCTCTCAACATTTCTCTCAATAAGACTTTGAGTCTTTTATACGAGCAAAACTGACAAAGGCTCTAACAGGTGATCGTTACGATAAGGAGATGAAAATAAATGTGTGCTGCCGTGCTGAGACAGGAAGAGCTGGAAGCCTCTTTGAAATGCTGATGGAGATACACCGCCTCCGGTACCAAATCCACCGATCCAGCGGACTAAGGCCACGCCAAACAGCTGTTACTGGGCCGGACACAGAGCTACAGACGCTGGGAGAAACTTCAAAGATAAGCTGCACTAACGGAGCTATTATTACTGGAAATGCTAACGGAGCTAGAACACCGGTCCTGAATGTGAAACTACTACCGACACCGGAGAAGATCGGACCCTAAACAGCTTTTCCCAAACTGCTGGTATGAAGTACTTACTGGGTCACACAGTCTGACCAGAGGTACGTGTCATTCATCGTTTCATTTAAGAACCTGAAGGCAGCAGCAGCAACAAACACCAGCTCCTACGGTCAACTCCATCTTCTTCCTCCGTTTGGTCCTCCTCATCTTCATCACCTCTTGTGATTTCTACGTTCCCATCGATTTCAATGCGGTCCGGTTCAATTAGAAAAGGCTTAATAACGTTACGCATCACCGTTTTGGCTGGATGGAGCTGGCGCTGTGGGACCTTTAGACATCATTTACCCAGAATGCATATATTTTTATTATATTCAAATGTATAAAAACTAAACAACCTACAGTATTATTTCTGTATTGTTGTCACATCTACAATAAATATCTCTCAAGTAAACAAGGCTCCGAACTTTTTCTTAGTACTGTTTTGCTAGCTGCGTATTCTTGTGCCCTACCAGAAGTCACTCCAAAGCTGCATCTCCACTGGACCAAGACCATCCATCTCCACTTATAATGTGCATTTAATAAGAATTAAATTGCCGGCTGGATAGATGGGGCATGGGCCGTGTGATAATGACAGTTTGACATTTCATGGGTTTGATATGAGGATGACAGGCGCCTGTAAGGCCTAATGGAGCCGTTCCACCAGCATCTGTTAAGAATGCTTCATTGAGTTTACAATTAGGAGAGGCCACGGTTCACTGGAAAGCTGCACGAACACTGGGAGTGGAGGAAAAAAGAAAACCTCAAAAGATTTTCGTTAACACTCGCTGTGAGCAAGAGCTGGAGACTGCGTGTTGTGTGATAAACCTGTCAACGACTCTGTTTCCTTAAAATGTCACACCGGCTGTAATTCCTATTTTTGCTCTAGATAATTAATTATTTTTATTTAAAGTGAAAAATGATGTACTTGTCATGAACTGTAGGGTGTTAATTTAACTCATAAAGTTTCTGTTGATGTTTTGAGCCAGGAACCTTCTACCTTTTAAGAATTGCATCTAAATTTACGAATAAGTTGACGTAGCTTAATTAAGTTTGTGGGTTTTATCTGACGACTTAGTGACTGAATGTATTTTTGGCAGTGTTGTACATGAGTGAAATTCACGCTTTTGACCACTTTGAACCAAATAACGCCTTTTTTAAATGGGGAAACATGAAGTGAAGTGAACTTGGCTAATGTAATTTAACAATCTGAAATCGTTTTTTTGAAGTCCAACATTTAGTCTATGCATCTCTTCTTGCTCTACAGTTTCCTTTTCTGCCTTCAACTTCACTTTGTCAGAATATTAACTGAAAGGTCATTGCTACATCTCTTTATAACTAACATTGGTCTGTTAATCATTTATGGGATGGGAGACACAACAAAGAAGCTGTAGCTGCATCTTATTCACCGCCGCAGGTGAGCAGCCAAAATAGCTTTTTATTTATGTAAGTGAATAGAGACTCAGTCAGGACTTTATTAAAATAGGAACATAACGATCTTTAACCAACAAAATGGCTATCTGGAATTATCTATTGATTTGTTTTTGGCTTCAGAATCAAAGAAAATGTGCAAAAAGTAACAATTTGCAGGAAGTGCTCGACCTTCTCTTGACTTTTTCCATTTAGCCGATATCACTGAGAAGAAGTAATTTTGCCAAAGAGATTTTTCTGCCAGTTAAATTAGCATGATTACCTGATCAAACAGTGAGCGTGAGCGCCTCCAGAAAAATGCTAACGTTGCTGGTCAAGAGCATCCAGATGTGGTACTTTTTTGCCCAGTAGTTTGTAAACAGCAACATTTACAAAGTTTATCCACAAATTGAAAACATTCCCAAAACTTTGGCTCTCAGGTCAAACATTGAAATACTAGGAGAAAACATTAAGTGTTTCTGTTTCTGATATAATAATGTAACTGGAAAACAGTTTTAATGGAGGATTTCTGAAATGATAGCAGATTTATTCAAATGTTGTTTGATCTGAGAAGACTAAAGGTAAAATTTCTTAGCAAGTTGCCTAAATTCCTCTGTATCAGCAATGTGTTTTATTGTCAGATTTGTGACCATTGGTTCATCAGGTGATGTTTACCTTTTACTGGACAATTTCCTCAATCGTTATCAAAGTTTGGACTTCAAAAAAATGATTTCAAACACAGCAGCAAATTTATTAATTATTGTCTGAAATAGGACAAAAATTCAAGACTTTGCAATGAACACATCAAAGTCCAGGTCTCAACCTGACTACAATTCTTCAGTAGCTGTGCAGAAATGTCTGAAAACTAACTGATTGTTTATTTAATTACAGCTGGAGATGATTCTGCAAGTCATTCATTTGAGTCCCTGCAGGAACTATTCACAACTATTCATGCAAATTCACTCGTCATTCACAAATTTTGCACATAATTGACATCTTCACCACTCTTCACGTTTCTACAAATCTGAGCAATCACCTTAACGTTTTTTTAGTATCTCCTTCTTTTCTGACCAATCACTGCAACTCAGCAGGCTGTTGACCAATCACCTCAGCCTCCGTCTAATTTAACTTCCTGTTTCACCATGTCTGCTGAAAGTCGAACCGGCAACATGAAAGCTTGTGCGACGCCAAACGGTACGATTTTCTTCCTTTTGAGATGAGTTCACTGCAAAAACATAAAATCTTACCAAGTATTTAGTTTCTACTGCAAATATCTGAAATGAGACGGAACAAACAAGTAATGTTTCTTCAAGATAGGAGCTTGTTTTAAGTGAATAATTCTATTTTATTTCTTAAACGTACTTGTTCCATCAGCAGATTATTTCACTTGTAACAAGAATTATTGACCTTAATAAAATAAAGCTTAAAATGATAAACTTTTGAAAGAAATCATTAATTTTAGGCTTCAAAAATAAATAAAAAAACACGATTTCTGAGACATACATTACACTGGTTTTCATGGTTTTTCCACCCAATATTGATTTCTGAACTCTGAGTTAAAACATTAGTATTGTTGTTTCTAAATAAATATGAACTTGTTTTCTTTGCATCTTTTTCATAATTTTCTGCAAATAAATACAAAATTTTTGCTTGGAATTTTGGAGACGTAGTTCATAGAAGAAAAGAACAACGTTCATTTTACTCAAACATGAAGCTATAAAGAGTAAAATCTGAGAATCATTTTAAGTGGTCTCTTAATTTTTTTCCAGAGCTGTAGAACAATCTGAGTTAATTTTAAGTTGCCATTTCTGCCCTCTCTTACGCTCTGACGTGTAAAATCTCCGGTTTGAAGGAGGACGTCCTTCTTCAACCTGTTATTTGCTTAACAGGTGATCTGGCGAGTCGGGGAAAGTACAGCACACGCAGCTGCCTCCATTCCCACTCCCCCCCGCTGACACCGAAACCAGTCAAGTGAAACAATCGGGCTGCAGCGTGGTGAAAGCAGAGAGCAAGCACTTCATCTCTCACCTCAAAATCATTATTACCTGATTAAGTGTGATTAAGAGAAGATCATTAGCAGCTGCATGTCCTGTCAGTAATGATTACTGTGACGGGTGCGTTATGCGCGCTGAGCTCATCTGCAGGCTTAGCCACTTTAATGATTAGGGAAGCATTGTTTAGCGGGGCTCCGGGATGAAAGGTTGACTCGTTATCATCTGAGCCGAAAGTCAAAGTGAGGTGAACGTCCCACAAGCGCTTCATAATGAACTAAATTGTTCTACAAGGAGGATGACATTGGCAAAGTTTGAGCTACTATTCTTAAGGCTTGTATACCTGTGTTAGTCGTGTTCAGACTAATGCTAATCATGTCTCTTTGTTCGCTCGGCGTCATCGTAAAGAGGAAAAATTTCCCACTCACCTAATGGGATAAATGTAGGCTAACGCAGGAAGGAGGACTGGAGAAATTATACAATTATGTTGCTGTTAAATGGAACTAAATCTTTTTTTTCCCCAAATTGTCTGGTTTATTGAGGTGGCTTTTGATTTCTACTGAAAGTGCCTGGACTGTTTGTGCTCAGATTTTACCTTTTTAATTTAGTTTAACCAGAAGTTGAGGTCATAAATCCTCAGAGACACTTAAAATACATTTAATTAAACAGAAAATATTTCAGATTAAATGGAATTAGTTATTATTAATAAAAGACTTTGTGGAAAAGGAGTGAAAAGTTAAAATAATTGCTAGAAAAAAACTCAAACTTTGATATTAATGTCAAAAATAAAAAAGGAAAATTGAGTGTGAAAAGTTGAAGGTTTTAGAAATAAAACTGAAATTTTTAGATCAATTTCAGAAATAAGAAAGCAGAACATCCGAGTGTGAAAAGTTAAGAATTTGCTAGAAAAAACTCAAATTTTGATATCAAACTTAAAAAATAAAAAAAGGAAATTTGGGTGTGAAATGTGTTGGAAAAAAATAAAATTTTGAGATCAATCTCAGGAATTTTCTAAAAGACAATAAAAAAGGTAATTTTTGAGTTTGAAAAGTTGAGATATAGAAAAAAACTCAAATTTAAATAAACTTTTGTGCTCATTTTTAATTAAATTCCTTTTTATTTCAGTTTAACTGGAAGGTGAGGACATAAATCCTCAAGGACAATGCATTTAATTAAACAGATAACATTTTCTATTAAGTTGAATTAATTATCATTAACTGTGGAAATAGATGCAAGTATATATTTCTATTTTTTTTACAGCCTCTGATTTGTACGACCTCCGTCACTGAAGATGCAAATATTTAGTAGAAATTAATAAACAGTTTTTCCTTTAGTGGGGGTGAGATGAAGCTGGGGAACATGAGGTTCTGCACAGATATTTTAAAGGTTTGTTTATTTAAAAACTGGAGTCAAAGTGCACAAAACATGTACAAATCACCTGAAATAAACATATTTTATGAATAGGAATAGCTTTTTATCCTGCGAATATTTCCCTAATTAAAATAAAATAATAGGAAACCTTTTAAAGAACTTAGTAAAGTTTAGTGACTTTGGGGGTTTTCCATGTTTTTATGGTTTGACTGAAACCAAAAATAACAACAGGACAATAAAATAGTGTATAAAGAAGTCCCACTTTAACATAAGCTGCAGATGTGTCTATTTTTCCATTTCTGATTAAAAATATGTTTCTATGAGGTTGGGGTCTGAAACTTGCCAAAAAAACATGACTGTTTTATATTACAAGGACATTTCTGAATGTGAAACTGAGATCAATCCAAAAAAAAAAAAAAAGTACATTTTTGAGTTGGAAAAGTTGAAAAGTTTGCTTTAAAAAGAGACAACATTTTTGAGATCAATCTCAAAATGTAAAAAATTGTAAATTTTTGAGTTGGAAAAGTTGAAAAAAAAAATTGCTAGAATTTTTTTTTATATAAATCTCAAAATATTTTTGTTAGAAAGGAAATTTCTGAGTTTGAAAAGTTGGAAGTTTGACTTTTCCAACAAAATTTCCTATTTTTTTCTGTAAACTTTAGTAGAAATTCACTCCTTTTTTCTTGTCTAGTATACTGTTGTAGATTTATTATCATTCCACATTTGAAAAAGAAAAGCTTAAGTAAATAATTTGAGTTTTGCAGATGATCAGTCTCTTATTGGAACTGTTTTACTGCAAACCCATTTTCTCTGGCTTCATTTCTAACATAGGATCTTTAGTTTTGTCTCTTTGACATTTAAACCAGGTTGTATATTTCTACTAAACTTCCTTTTTTTTCCCACCAAATTCTTTCCTGCTTTCACCTTGACCTTAAAACAAAATCCCAGCTGTTGTTTTGACATCTTATTAACTCCCCAAAAAGCTGTGGAGCTTTTAAAAAAACAAAACAAACAAAAACAAATCTGCAGATGTTTCGGGTTTTTATTGATGCTTTTTTGCTGCGCCTCTCTCTTCTTCGGTAGCAGGCATTATTTCTGAACCATGTGATGGTTTTCCCCTCTCAGCTGCTTTGTCTCGACAGTCTATTTATTCCCACACAGATGGGATAAACGGAATCAGCATCTGAAATTGATTTTACTCTCTCACAAAATGTAAATGAACTCTCCGGTGACTTTCAACTTGGAGCCAATGAGAGAAATTTTAGTGTTTTGGCCTTATTTATATTTTGTAATTTTTCTGAAACAAAATAATGCAATGGCATTGAAATGAGATGAAAGTGATACTCAAATGCAATTTGGCTGATATTGAAGAATTTTCTGTCTATTTTAATCACTTTGATAATGTATCTTTGTTTACATGTCTTATGTGTGTTCTATATCACTTTTTGTTTTTTGTTTTTTGTTTGCAGGCTACTTAAAGCTGCAGGATTTAATATTTATAAATAGTTTTATAAAGTAATTAAAAATAGTTACATAATTTAACAAATATGTAAAAATTTTTAACGCATTTGTTGAAACTATCACTTTGTTGTGGCAGTACTGGGAGGAGTTTTTTCACAGATTGTAAATACAGAAATGCACTGCTTGGCCAAAAACAACCAATCAGAGCCAGGGAGCAGTCTTGGAGCTGTCAATCAGGCTCATGTATGTGCAGTGGAGTCACTTTGATCTATAAACTTCATAAAATCACAACCTGTGTTTTGACAAACTTCACATCTATAACATTGTTAAAATAAAACCCTGTTAGATGCTTTGAGCAGATCACGCTTCATCCAAAGCTCCCGTAGCAATTAGTCTCCATGGGCCGCCCCTGATTTGGCATATCAGTGAAATAAAGTGTTCAGTTTATAGCTCCAGTCATGGCAGCGCAACCTGCTGAAATCTGGAGTCATTTTCTCCATTTCTGATTATTTTGAAACTGTCTCAATTCGCACCACAAATCTGGAACAAACCTCCAGAAAACTGCAAAACAGCCGAAACACTGAGTTCCTTTAAATCCAGACTGCATGAGCTGTACTTTTTTAACTAATAAAAGATCACACAATTATTTGCATTACATCAGGCGCCGTTCTGTGACATTCTGTAAGTCCTAAAAAGGCAAAACAAATAATTTGGGTATTGATTTCTGTCTGGATGCAGTTAGTCATTGTTGATTAACTGCTCTGTCATTTTGTGACTTTTTAAAAATGCGTTTTTAATTCTTCGTGTGTACTTTAACTTTCCTGGACGTCGTGATGGTAAAACACAGAGGTTTCTCCAATCGCTGTGATTTTTGAGAGTTACATCCTGGCCTTGGAGAACCGGTGGAAATGGGGGTCATGCAGGCAGCGGCTCTGAACTATTTCCAACATTTCCTCTATCAAACATCGTGCCACCATTACAGTCACTAATGGACCTCATTTTGTCCATTCCGGCGCATATATTTCAGCGCAGTGACTGATGTTACTCCACCTGCTTTTAATACACACCGCAGTCACCTGAAATATGAAAAATGTTTGAAAACTGCAGCAGACGAGGTGCTGCGGGTTGCATGTTTAATGTCGCACATAAAAGCATTCCTTTTAAAGTTTTACTGGTAACGGTGGGATTTATTGCTTCTTTTTTATCATCATCTATCTCTACCCAATACTGCATAGAAATGGTATTGTAGAAAAGCCTTAGCTTTCTTTGCATTGCATACTCAAAGCAACATTTACATTTTGGCCTGTTTTTCTAATGTTTTGCAGCAGAAATGTTGTTTTGTATTTCATTATCGGTTTGGGAGTCATAATTGTAACAAATACCATGAAAATGGAAAATTATAGTAGCTTTTACTGGCAGAATTAGAGCAAATGGACTCTGGTTAAAGAGAGAAAACAAAAATTTACCAAAAAAAAATGTATTCCTGCTTCAAAATATTATTTTTTTTACCATTTGACTTTTATTTTCCAATGCACAGAGCTTTTTGTGGGACTGTAAATAACCATAAGATCATTTTATTTTGTGCCTTTGAGTGTGTTTTAATCTAAAAAATTCAACCAGAATCTGTTTAGTTGAAGATTAGCTCTGTCTACATGTTTGGTATATTTTATTTGATTACATCTTTCTTTGAATGTCAAGATTAATGATTTAGAAAAAAAAATTACAGATTTGTGTTTTAGAAGATTCAGGAACTAATAAGATGAGTAATGTGAATTGCAAGAGATCTTAGTCGTCCCAAGAGAGTCCAGCAACATAAAATAATGTCTGGATTTGTGGATATATGAGGTATTTACGTACTTTTATATAAAAAAATAATATTTATAGCTGAAAATAATTTCTTTTTATTTATTTATTTAAAATTAAATACAAATGTCAGCCACCAATAAAATAGTTTTTGATAGAAATTAAAAATTTTAAAGAATATTTATATAAAAATAATTATATGGGTGGCTGAGAATTATTTGTATTCTTTTAAAAATAAAAACATTTTTATATGTTTATTTATTGAAAAATAAATGAAATAACTTTCAGTCACCAATGTAATTGTTTTCTATAAAAAATATTTTTTACTTTTACATAAAAATAATGTACTGAAGGCTGAAAATTATTTTTTCATTTATTTTTATTTAGTTATTTAAAAATAATTAAACTAAAATAGTTTTCAGCTACCAGTATAATTGGGGTTTTTTTTAATAAATTTTTTATTTTTATTTAAAAATAACATAATTTTCAGCCTCCAAAATAATTTTTTTATACATGTCATTACAATAACAAAGTTTTAATTTAGAAGTTAATTTCCTCCTTCCTTGTTTTTTCCATTTAAATCATCTGACGTTCCCCATAAACATATTGGAAAAAGGGATTGCAGCTCTTTTGCTTCTGTTCTCATTAGTTTGAATAATCTAATTAACTTCGTAAAGTAATGAGCCAAGAATGCTTCAATAATTGTTTTATACTCTGTTTGAAACCCTCTGCTTTGCTTGCATATTTTATTTTCCAGCTGAAACATGGCGATGCTTAGCTTCCAGTTGCTACCAGAATTAGTAGAACAGTGATATATCACAAAACTATTATATGACCAAATTAAACATTTAAACATTGAGTAATAATTTATTTTGACGGCACAAATAATTTCACAATTAGTGAAGCTCATAACAAAAGAAAACATCCAATTTCAGTGAGATTGTCTCCACTCATGAAAATAAACTTTTATTTTTTTTCCAGGGTTGAATAATCCTAAATTATGCAACTGCAACAGAAAATCTGGATGCAGAAGTTTGAATTTATTGGGTTTTATCTCTAATTCAGTCAAATTTTGGTGAATTATTACGAATCTGCTTTGGGTGGTAAGTTCGAACGTCTAACTGTTAAGGTGATTACAGCTTCAGATAAAGACGGCTCTTTTTAGGAACTGCGTGGAAATCTTCCAAACGGTAAGATTACTTTCCAAATTCCTCCCATCAGACACGTTGAGCCCACTGGCCAATTACTCCCTCTCTCAATTAACCCTGCAACCAGCGCCGCCGTGACTCAGCCAGACAAATTTACTTTTTCCCGTCACGTCGACGCAGCTGATGGAAACGGACAGGAAAGCTCTGTGCTTCCGACTGAACCAAATATTGCTGTACAATGCAAACCAACGTCGATGGGATTTACATAATCCGTAAAAGGGAAACTTGCAAAACCTGTTGCGATGTGACACAGACTTAACTGAAAAGAAGCAACAAAAAATAAAAAAGCTTTTGCAGGGAAGTGGATTTAGTTTTAATATAGACTTGTGTTGACAGGTTTGAGATCTCTTAAACAGTTCTTTCACATATTAAACAGTTCAGTTGCCAAAACATGTTTTGAGCGCCATCTCATTCCCAGAGATTCTGAGTTAGAAAGTTATTCAAGCCTTTATATCGACTTGGATCCATTTTTGGACTTTCTTGGTTATCAGGTGTCAAACTTGTGTCCCGTGGGCCAAATTTGAGCCGCCAGAGCTATTTCTGTGGCCCTCTATGGACTCCCTGCATGCTGTTGTTTATATCTGGAAATTTCATGCATACACACAACGCTGATGGGCAAAAAGACGATTCTTAGCTGGACTGCCGCAGTAGAACAAAACCGTTAAAATGAAACGTGACGATGTAATTATTAATTTAGTGCAATGCAACACAGCAAAGGGGGAAAAATAACACAGAAAAACCATTAAAGAACAACTCAAAACCACTTTTTTATCACTGTTTACATCGGCTACGCTACATGTAGACTGGTTGCCATAGCAACTGACAACAATGCCACTTTATGTATCAGGATTCAACACCAAAAAACACTAAAACATTTCCCACACAAATAACAGAACATTCTGTCCGTTACAGTTCTATATTTTTAGCCTTGATGTTTATTTTGCACTTATCAATAAGTGACCGCTGTTGTTGATTAGCTGCCGCTGCTATTAGCTTAGCTAACTCTGTGGTGATTGATTAGCTAATTTAAACACCTTCTCTACAGATAATCTGTCAGATTTTTTTTATTTTGTAGCACAGCACATCTACATGTTACAGTTGTCATTGTCAAGCTAGCATAACTAGCCTACCTCCCTCTCTCACCATTTTTCTCTTAAAACATTTCCTGACATCTCGTTTTCAGAGCAGCAAAGCACTACATCCCTTTCTCTTTTATATATCAGGCGTACATTTAAGATTCCGAGTGTTATATTGACAACTTACCAGCTAAAACGAATGCTAGTCATCATTAGCAAGTAGCGTTTTGCTCTCCAGCAGGGAGATAAGGGCGGAGTCTTGCAAAAAAATAAAAAATAAACAGAACAGCATTAAGACTTGAAAACAACAGTCTGTATATTGTTTTCTTTGTCATGGACTCAGGGAATTGAGTTACTAAAATACATGAGATCTAAATTATTGAATATGACGCATATGATGCATAAATCTCTAGAATTTGAAGAGTGTACTTTCTTTTCGGAGTTTTCCCAAAGGAAAAAAATAGTCCTTGACTTTGTGTATGAAATCCCTCAGCAAATGGCTTATTACCTCAATTTACACTTAGCAGCAAGAAATGAGCCTCCATCACCATTAAAGCTAATCTTTCCCTGTGTGTGGAAATCTTGCTCCTCTCCACCTTCTGACCTAAGATGCTCAATTATTTTTGTCTCACCTCCTATACCACTTACCGTTCCTCTTACAGACTCGCATGCAGTTTTATCCATTTAGCTCATGCTAAGAAGAACCGCATTACTGGGCTGCTCAGGGGCATTTCAGCCGTATCTGAGGTTATTAACGCAAAGTTAGTTGTAGGAATAAAACTTTTCAGCTATAAATGCACATATAAGCAATTATTTTAATTTACTTTGCAATATATAATTAAATGTAGTCATTAAAGCACATATTTTATGTTCTTTTTACTGAGTTCCTTTGAGAAGCAGGGATCTGTTGTAAATGGTTCTTTGTTTTGCGGATGACCAATGAGAATTTAGGCGACTCAGAGGGGAAAAGAGGAATGTTCCTCAGCTCTTCTTATATTACCACCATTTATTTAATAAGCAGACTTTTACTACACCTCTGGCCCAGTTGGTGTTGTGCCTGCAAGTAATCTGGATTGTTAAAAAGCTTTTGGATTTTACATCCTTTAGAAAAACAGATACAGCAAAAATAAAACATCCAATAATGCACTAAAGCTGTTTCCACAAAGGAACATTAATCCCACAAACAATATCTTATTTTTTTTTATTCCCCCCCCCCTCATGTTGAGCACTACCTTAACTTGATCTATGGATTTCATTATCTAATATAGCTCTGTGGATTTAATTTGTTTGCTGAACAGCGGGGCTCATTACTGTCAAATACAGTGTAAATTGTTTTACAGTTGAACCCAGAATGCATCTTTGGTGACCACAAACCATCGTGAATTTTACAGCAGAGAAAGACTGACAGAAATATTTAAGCTCCTGTGTAGTGCAAAAAAACAAAGTTTGCAAGTACAGGAGTAGAGATTAGCAAAGATGTTTCTCTTTGGAAAACTAAGAAAATTTTCCTGGTTTTAAAAATTTTTATTCTTTGTTTTTGATCATCAGACAGGGGGGAAATGAACCACTAAAAGTGCAGTTACCCTAAAGAGTTAAACAATAGAAGATGGACAGAAACATTGAAGCGTAGGGATGTTTAAAGTTTGTGAAGAATAGTGACTATATTTATCTAGCTAACTAGATAGCTGTTGCTAGGTAGCAATTCTTACCTTTCCAGACTGATTTCAGGGTCTTTAGTCGTTTCATTGTGGCCTGCTGTGAAATCTTCTTATTTTACAAAACAAAAGTGAGAATAATTGCATGTAATTCATGTGAAGATCTTGAAAAATGTGTGACATTAATGAGAGTGCATATTTATTCTAGTCTAGCTAGCTCTCTATTGCTAGCTAGTATGTTTTTACCTTTCCAGATGAATTTCAGGGACTTTGGTCATTTCATTGTGAGCTACTGTGAAATATTCTTATTTCATTAAACAAAAGTGAGAATAATTGTGTGTAATTCATTTCAAAATTTTGAAAAATGTGCGACGATCATGGGAGTGTGCATATTTATTCAAGCTGTCGATCGCTAGCTAGTATTTCTTACCTTTCCAGACCAGTTTCAGGGACTTTAGTTTATTGTTTATTGTTACCTACTGTGAAATCTTACTTTACAACATAAAAGTGAGATTAATTGTGAGCAAGCTAGCTAGCTGGTTAGATGAGTGACATTAGCCCAGTGGCTGATCCACAATAAGAATGTCATCAGTATTATATCAGATGAGTCTCTATCATTTTTATTCTTTTACATTATTCTTTACATTTCTGTGCGTCTTCCAGGTGTTGGAGGATTTCAATGCAAAGAGTCGCCTGCTCTGAGATTAGCTGCTCACAGAAAAAGGTTTCACATTTCTCCCGGTTCTGGGCCGATTTCAGGGGCTTTCATCATTTCATTGTGACCCACTGTGAAATCTTCTTATTTTACATAACAAAACTGAGAATCATTGTGTGTAATTCATGTAAATGTAGTTGAAAAATCTTGAAAAATGTGCAACGACCATGTAAATGTTGCTTTTTTATTTTATTCTCCTTTTGTATTTCGGCCCCGTGAAGCATTTACAGCTCCATTAATCAAAACACAGACACCTTGAGGTAGTCGGTGACAGCTGCGCTGCGGCAGACGCAGCGTTACGAAATGAAGCCTTCATTATGACAAAGCACTGTTTGTTAAAGCCATTATGTAAGAAATATCCACGCTGAGGTTCTGGTAATTAATACGGGTCAGGACTGAGGTCAGAAGCTGTACGAGAAATACAGGAAGTGTAAAATCACAACCCATAATTTAGCTCAGTAAAATCCTTTAAGATTTAAATAAATATCTCCTGCCACATTAGCTTAATTTCTGTGTCGATATCAGGTATATATATATATATATATATATATATATATATATATATATACACTGTAAAACATTTGAGTTGCATTTAGTTAAATAAACTTAGAAAGTTTTACATTTTTAACCTCAATATGTGAGTTTGTGAAAGGTAAACTTAGTAGTAAGTTTTGTTAATGTTTTATTAACTTTGTCAAACCTCGAAGAGTTGGATAAACTAGTTTTTAGGTTAACACTTAAAAAAGACACAAGTGGGAACTATTTCCCAGAGTGCTTAGCAGCATGTTTTTGTATCCTGACTGTGTTTTACTAAGAAAAATGTTTATTTTTATGCAATTCGTAGTTTGCAAAGCTTGAGGATAATGTGCTGCTCACACTAAATGTTTCTGAGCTGAATTAATTGTGTTGTTAATAAAATTCATTATCAGGTCAGGAATTTTGTTCATGCAATTTAAAGCAAGAGTTTTAATTATTCCAATATAAAATATGTAGTTTTTTTTTTATCTTACTGAATGAGGATAGTAGAGAAATGTGTGCTCTTTAACTATTTTTTTTTTCTTTTTATTGTGAAATATTTATTTGGTTTAAATTACAGCAATAAGTTAATACTTTCAATTAAAGATTAATGAACTTAAAAATGTATTTTTAGACAACTTTTCTTATTACATAAACTTTAATTTCTGAGTTAAAACCTAAACAAAATTCTTGCTGACTTAAATTGCATTTTCAAGGCAGCAGGTGACTTTCATTTTAATGTTTTACAGTGTACTTAGCAAGCTGATTGTTTAGTTTGAAGCTTGATATTTAGCTCCAAATGAAGCTTTCTTTTCTTTAAAGGTGCATTTACATGAAAAGTCAACCTCAGTCGCTATACATAAATCCATCTTTCATTTTTGTTAGTTTTCTTAACAACCCCACTCAGTTTCTTTATCTGGTGTTGCATGAAAAAATTCAAATATGCATTCTGGGGCCATAAACGAAGGCAAGGCCATGTCTTTCATTGAAAACTCATTGGTGATGCTTTCACAGAGGCAGCACCAGTGATTAAGCAGCAGCTTTAAACTAATGGCTTCAATAATTGATGACATACTCTACATAATAAGCCAACATAGCTTTATGTGTGTGATTTGAAAATGTTATCATTAATTATGACGCTTTAAACCCTAACCCCATATTTTTATGCATTGTTTATTATTTATTAGGGAGTTTATCACATTATAAAACTCAACCTGCTAAACTGTAAACTCTCCAGCGTGTCTGCTAGAGATGCTGCGTTTGGTTTTGCTGAGGAGAAAACACAGCGTAGCGTAATGTGTCTGTTTCCTGAAGGCATCCCTTGAGACACTGCAATTATCCGAGGGTCATGACATCCTCTATCGTCTGCATTGTGACTGACACAATTGCTCATGAAATGATGATGTCATGGTGCGCACAAAGCCACTAAATGCCCAGGGCGACCGCGCGCCTTCATCTCCTCATTTGAATCTGCTTTGTAGGTTCTTTGTGCGGTTCAGAAAATTGTTGCCAAACATTTTCTCCTTCCTGTGGGCAAGAACAATGTGCGATCCTTGCCATGGAGGGGAAAGCATATTTCACACCCATGCACACCTACACATCAAGTGGCACAGATTAGAGACAAGAGGCTTAGGGCATGAAAAGCACAAATAAGATCTTGGAGCATTCCCATAGTGAAGCATGCTCAAGCATCTTAGGTTCCCTTTATTGCCAGCCTCGTATGTTTTCCTGCTGAGCTTTGTGCCGGCTGAAAGCTGGATGACAAATACTGACGGGTGAGGAAAGCAGCGCAGGGCTAGCATGGAAAATGGAGGCGAGCATTATAGTTTTAGCATGTTGATGCAAGCTTTTGTGTTTACTGAAGGAAAACAGGACACATTCCTCACCGAGAGGAGTGTTGTAAGATACATGAGCACCAGGGGAGTCAAACTCGTGCTTGTTTTGGGCCAAATCAACATCATGAACGCTCTTAAAGGGCCGGTTGTGCCAGAATGCATTGATAAAACCTCTTCACAAGCTGTTAAAATAAAATATCAATGCATTATCAAAATTAAATAATATTATTGAACATCATTTCAGTCCCTCCAGGATTTTGTGTTTGTGGTACTAATTTGGAAATATTTGCAATATTTGCGCTTGTAAGCGTCCTGTGTTTGTCTCAGGTCCAGTAGGTTGACTTCACGACAAACACATTCAGGTTCACTGTACTTATTCTGAGAAAAGAGAAAATCAAGTTAGTGGTTAACATTCTGCCCCTAAACATGAAATAAAACAAAATAAATAACCCTAAACAAGCTACAAAGCATTAGCTCCCAATGTGCAGTTGGCAGCAGTTAACATTTCTGACGTTAAACATAGCTAAAATGGATAACTCAATAATAATTAAACAAAGTTTTCAAAACATAGCAAAATTACTCATAAAACACTGCCTAAAATATATGTTAAAATATAATACTCGTAAAAAAACAACAACACAGAGCTGATTCTAATACGTACCGCAGTTACCTACGGCAACAGAGGAGGGGGGAGGGGCGGACCTGTCAGTTACAGGTTACTATGGTAACCACCAACTGCCAGATGGCTCTTCAAGCATTTGGCATGCTGAAGTGAGTGAGTCTTTATTAATGTGGACAAAGCATTTGCAAACGTTTAATAAGTGGTGGGAATATTTTATTACAGTCTACCATTACAGTTTTGCATCTTTATTTTGTTGTTTATACACTTTTTTGCAGAATTAACTGGTCTGAGCAGCACTGAAGGTTTTTCCCTGGAGACATAACCTTCAGAGGTAATGCACTTGCAAAAGAGTCTCGCTCTCTCTTCAGTGTTTGTTTGTTTTTTTCACCCTTCGAATAAAACTGATATATTGTCTGCCTTCTGGCAGAGCTTTACTCTGACCTGTTCAGGAGTGTCTAATTTTGTAAGCTCTCATATTCCACACTGAATATTAATCAACCTCACTGAAGGATTTTCACCTGAACAATGCTTGGTAATGTTTTTTTCCCCACAACACACAAAAACACATATCTTCATATTCTCTTAGAATGAATTGCAGATATGCTATGGAATGCTATATAGAGAAAACATGTTTGAAAGACATGATGTAATCCTCAGATAACCAATATACCAGATTAGTAGATGTCTTTATTGAGCTCATATATCTATTTATTCAATCATTTAGCAGCAAAAATGGGTTTTTGAAGTAACAATATTTTTGTTGGTTACATGATTTTCATTTAAAATGCGCTAATTTTTGATTAATAATGGACCATTCTATTAACGCAATTCAGAATTAGCTTTTTTTATACGATGGAGAGGGGTAATATTTAAAGTCTTCAGGTTTGAGAAGAACAAAGACAAGGTGATTAAACATGATCTTAATTTAATGTGGATTGGGATTTATTAAAGGAAATGTGTAGTATAAAGTGTAAATCATAAAGTTTATTCATTATCTTCCAATGAGAAAAGGCTTTTGTCTAATCTTTGTTGAAAGTGGACTTAACGTAGCTCTCTAAACCAGTGTTTTTCAACCACTGTGCCGCGGCACACTAGTGTACCGTGGGTGATCGTCAGGTGTGCCGTGGAAATTATCCAATTTCACCTACCGTATTTTCCGGACTATAAGCTGCTACTTTTTTCCTACACTTTGAACATGCGGCTTTCCTGTGGATTTTTCTTCAACCACCAGGGGGCTCTTTAACAGGAAGTGAATCATTGGAAGTCAAAATTGGAAATCAAAGAAGAACGCGCTAATTTTCATTTAGAACAAGCACATGCTAGCAGCAGGCATGACGGAGAAATGTTTTCAAACTCGTATATGATGGCGCTCTAAGTTGAGGAGTATCGATCTGGCAGTACAGGAGGGAAATAAAGCCGCTGCACTTGAACTCGGTGTGAACAAAACCGGATTTGGAGACGGAGAACTGCGTCCTTAATAAATCCAGCAGTTATTAGGACGCAGCCCTCTGCTGGATCCTTATGGGAACCGAGAGTGGCAGAAATACCAGTGGCCTGTAGCCCGGTGCGGCTGATATATGTAAGTTTCCGGGGGGGGGCTTCAAAAAATTTGAAGGTACGGTTTATAGTACGGTGCGCTCATAGTCCGGAAAATACGGTAATTGGTCTTAAAAGATTTTTTGAAAACGAATTAATCAACTGCAAATAATGCCATCTTTGAGTGTCTTTGCTGTAGTAGTGACTAGCGGCGTAATCATGTGTTGTGGCACTAAGAATGACTATATATATGTAATATAGGCGGCTACAGAGTATCTTTGTTTACATTTTTGGTTGGTGGTGTGCCTCTTGATTTTTATAATTAAAACAATGTACCTTGGCTCAAAAAGGTTGAAAAACACTGGTCTAAACGACCTTCAAAGTTTTATTTGGAATTTATACTTTTACAATTCAGTAAAAATGAACTTGTTTAAAGTGTGAAAGCTTTGCAGTCTTTCATGCAGAGGCCCCTTCTGTTTGGAAATATTGAACTGCTTAATTGTTTTTAGCAGCCGTGCTTTCATACTCCTGCTTCTCCATTTGTTTTCTCCTAATAACATTCTTATATTTGGATCAATGGACGCCAGGTGTTGTGTTGCAAGCCATTGAAGAAACAGGACAAACAAGTTTCAAAGGAGGATCTTTGAAGAAAGCCGCTTTTTATCAGTGAACAAACTCCCACAACTTCAGTCCAGCGCCCTGAGAAGCTGCTTGCAGCAAGATTCTCAAGCAAAGCACATCCCTGCACATAAATATTCCTACATCAATACTATGTACATCTGAGCTCACTTTGCCTGTGGATTTGTGGCTAATTTAATACTAGAGTTATGCTTTTAGGCATTCAGTTCTCTTTACGATTTGTTTACTGGTGTGTTTTGCTCTCCATTTAAATATTCACTGTTTACAAAGACTTACTGTACAGCATAAATTTTAATTTAATCTGAGAATCAAACACACATTTTGACCGTCTTGATTGAAAACTGTTCTGTTCTCAAACTGTGGTTCCCTTATGCCCCCTGGTGGTCCGCACGGTACTGCATGTAAACGGCCGTTGGTTTGCCGTGACGTCAGCTCAAAGTGCGACGCTACAGCTAGCTCATTAAAGGATTGTTTTTAAAAATAATGGTGGATAAGTGACTTAAAAACGGGCCACTGAAACAACAAGCTGAAGATATGAGTGGAAGGAAAACAAAAGCAGGACTACTTATGATCGGAGGAAACCAAGTTATACCTGCAGAGAGCATTGATGTCGTTCACTAACAACTGGTTTCAGTCTCAGTTGGTGAGAATTTTGTTTTTGTTTTTTACGACTTTTCTTGCTTACAATGTTCTGCTCGCATGTCAACAGCTATCATTTTTATCTTATTAAAAATGAGCCCTAAAATTTTATCAATGCTCTCAACACTTGGTAGTAAAGAGCAACTTATTTTTTGATTATGTGTTTGGCATCATTGGTAAGCTTTCAGAATCTGTAAATAACTAAAAACACAACAAGTAGATCTGTTTTTAACAAAGAAGACAAGAAGGTTGTATATATTATATATTAAGATGTGTTATTGTGGGGCAATTTGAAGTTAGGTGGTTTTATGTTAGTTTTTATGATAGTTTTAACATTGTGTTTAGAAATGATAAAGTACCAATTCTTGACTTGCGAGTGCGAAACATCTCTGACTCTCCAGCTCCCATTCGCTGGCCCTCAAATGTCTTTTGAAGTCTAATAGCTATTGTTCTTGATGTCAGGAAACGATTTAAAGGCTTGAAAAAGGCACAGACTTGGATAATCCTGCTTCTATGCATTGGAAAAAAGTTTGTTCTTAACTCTAAGAAATGTTTTCTGTCTGAATATTTTACTTTGAAAGAAGCAACCTTGGATGGAGGGAGGAAATTGTAGACAGACTGGTATTTGTGCAAGACAGTTTGAACGTAAAATTAATTAAAAAAATAAAGGAAAATCCAAGTTTTCAGGGCTATTTCACAGCTTGTAGATATTTTATCAAAGAAAAATATGGCTGAAGTTGTCTTTGTTTGATGGACGTATCCCGCCCTTCATTCACCGATAACAACCAGTCCCTTGTGACCCCTGCAGGGTTAAATTTGGTATAGAAAACATGAACAGATGGATGGATGTTATCCTTTTTTCTGCTTCCCCCCACACACATCGTTTCAACACCGATTTTCACACCTGTCTTCCTACCGTCTTTAGTCCTTCACAGCGAAAACCCGGCTTGTTTTCAAATATTTCAGACATTCACAATAAGAAGCTTTTCTCCTTCTCACTCTGAGTTGACAAATGTAGGATCTTATTATGAAAACATGTTTTAAATCTGCTTTTAAAACTGTTGTTAAGTCCATATGGTGTAAAGCCCCAAGATACATGAGGGACATTGGAGATAGAAAAGAAAGGAGTAGAAAATTTCTGTCAAAAAGTCAGAAATTTTCTAGAAAAAGGACAATTTTGAATAGGAAAAGTTGAAGATTTGCTTGAAAAATTATTAAAATTAATCTTCAGACATATTCAGGAAAACAAAACGTACATTTGTGAATTTAAAAAGTCAGTTTCAAAAAGTAAAATTCAACTTTTGAAACTTAGAAATGTTTTTTCTTAAAAATTCTTAGATCTCAAAATTTCTGCCGTTTTTTTTTTTAGAAAATATCTTTCACAGGATTTTCTGGAATTTTTTTTAGATTAATCTCAAAATTTCAGAGTTTTTTCTAACAAATTGTTGAATCTTCAAACTAAAGAATGTCTAATTTTTTATGGAAATGTTCTGATATTAATCTAAAAATTTCAGAGCTTCTAGCAAATTTTTGATTCCTCAAAGTAAAAAAAAATCTAATTTTATCTAGAGAATTTCTCAGATCAATCTCAAAATGTCAGAGTTTTTTCTAACAAATTGTTGAATCTTCAAACTAAAAGAAATCCCTTTTTAATGTACATTTTCCTGATACACCGTCGTAGAAATGCGTGTAAATAACTGAACGGGTCACATCAAACCCAGCGCTTGTGTTCTTTTACTTTCTGCCATTTAAAGCTGACCCAAAGTGTGTTTAAATCTTCTTTAGCCTTTTGTTTATGAGCTTTGGGCTCTTTTTGTTTTGTGTCTCATCTCGTGTCCTGCCTTCGAGTCCTTTCTTACAAGTCACTAAAACAGTCATAAAATAGGAATATTTAGAGAGATTTATGGAAATATCACCCAAACTTGGCTTGGGAGTGTTTACCTGCTGGGTAAGTCAGAAATTTTGATTCAATGTTAATACTTACATTCGCTTTTATTGTCAAGAGACAAAACAAGAGAATATCTTCAGGATTACGTTATTTTACTAAAGTTTCACTATTTTACTGCAAATTTCCTGTCCGTTGCTAAATAAAATGACACGTTTGGTTTCTGTCCTTGTCTGTTTAGTGTCCTATGATCATGTTTAAAGTGAAATCAATTAAATAAAGGCAATATTAGGCTACAGATGTCTGTTTTTTGATGGGCTTTATCGGAGCAAATATGTTGTTTTGACGTCCGTCATGGCGGAGCGGGCGGGACGTCACATCCGAAGGGTCAGTATTGGACATGTTATTTAAAACTGTTTAATTCCTGGCCTCTGCACACCAACTCATAAATATTTATACCTGAATGTGTAATTTTAATGATTTTACAATATTTATCGATTTTTTCCCCCTCAGAAAGTATCGATATATCATCTGCGAGTATCGATAAATTAAATCCTACTTTGAATTTGGTCAAATCCACATTAATTAAATGACATCTCTCACAGATTACATTTTTTACCCAGTTGCACATGTACATTAAAATGACATGTAATGAAGCAACCAGTTACAATTAATTACATAATGAAATGAAATGGATAAATTACATTATCTAATGTAAGTGAATAAGTCAAAAAAGATAAATTTTATGCATAACCAAATACACAAAGCCACACAACATTTAAACAAAGCAAATATATAACAAAAACAATATTACTCCAGTATTACACCATCAGTTCAATTAATTCAAGTCTATGTAACAATCACAAAATATCACCAAAATCACTCTGTCCTCTAAAATCTTTCAGAAAATCTTAAAAATGTATCGAGTCGTATTGTTTGTTGAACATTGCGATATATATCGTACCGTGAGCAGAATATTGCGTATCGTGAGATTAGTGTATCGCTACAGCCCTGAATGTCACCATAAATAACTAAAAATACACATTCATAGTTACTTTCATTACTGCATGTTGGCTGAATAACTGAGTAGACATAAAAGTATTGACCCAAATCTAATAATCATAATTATCTCATGTACGTCTGTAAAGATGAAAAAAAAAATGATAATAAAAAAGTGAATCTGAAAGGACGGATCCGGCCACGGCATCAGAAGCAGGACCTTCAAAGGGTTCGTGTTGCAGTAAATCACCGCACTCAGCATCAGCCATGATCAAAGGCTGGAGGTGCAGCTTGCTTTCTCTCCCTCTTCCTTTCTGATCTAAAAACACCGCTGGACTGTATTAATCCGTCCGCCCGCCACACGGTTTGTTTTTTTGAACATAATCACAGAGCGCGCAGTGTACTACTTTAACCGTCTTAATGATTGCCCCTGTGATTTACACAACTTGACACGAGGCAGCATGCATTAGCTCAGCGGGGAGTCATTAATGCCCTCTTTCTTCTTGGTTCCTAAAAATGTTGAGAGCTTTACTTGAAAACAGAAAAACAACATAAGAAAGGTAAAAATGTTTGGCTACCATTCAAGATTTGATATTTCCAGGTGTTATTCTGAGACATCACAAAAACATCCAACTACTAACGCTAATCTGAAAGTAATCCATCTTATTTTCAAAAGTAGTTGCTTTAATTGCTTACTTTTCAGAAAATCGAAGT
Source organism: Poecilia formosa (assembly GCF_000485575.1). Lineage (NCBI taxonomy): Eukaryota > Metazoa > Chordata > Actinopteri > Cyprinodontiformes > Poeciliidae > Poecilia > Poecilia formosa. The sequence goes on along the minus strand of NW_006800191.1, from coordinate 55,828 downwards.
ATAACCTGAATGAACAATATACCTTTCACAGTTTCCCCCAGAAAACTTGCTAAGCCCGGTGGTTGGGCTCTCATTCATCGAGCGGCCCGTCGTCTTTTTGAGTTAAAAATTTTTAAAGTTGACAGGAAATTTGAAAATTTCACTTGACGATTATGTGTTATTAAAATATTGGAATATTAATACCTGACACCAGCTATAAAGTCTTAAAAATGCAAACATTTTAAAAAGACTTAAAATAAATAAGCAATGCTAAGCCTGGTGGGGGCACAAGTAAAGCCTGGTGGCCCGCCAGGCTTATAATACACTGGGTGAAACTCTGCCTTTCGGACTAATTCTAATTCCATCACATAAAATTTAATAAAATGAAACCATCTCTTATTAAAACTTTTGTTTTGTATCATCAAACATTAGTATTATTTACATATTTCAACAGCTGAGGAAGTGCAGAGAGGAGTAATGACGAGTTTTTAAAAAAAAAATTCACCTGTTTAGCAGAAGGATTGCTTAAGCACGATGTCTGGCATTGACCTACGCTTCTGCCTGTTACCATGACAACCCAAATATTATTTGTATTTTTATTCTAGATTTTTTTAAATTTATTTTCTCTTACCTGCACCAGGAACACTTTTATAATTTTGTATGTATTTATAGGCATACATGTTTTTTCTGTGTACTCAAGTAGCCTCAGTCGTCTGTCTTTGTGCAGTGACACTAAAGTCTAAACGGCAATAAACTAAACAGCAAAGTTTTCTTCCAGGTGAGCAATATTGTTGCTTTCAGATTGTTAGATTAACGTGGTTATTTAATCCATGTCGGTACATCAAATTAAGCTTGTTATCTTGCGTACTATCGTCACATATTTTACTTCCCTTACTACTTAGTTAATGCCAGGAATAATCCCAGTCAATCTATAATATTTAATTAAATCTTTAGTGTCACAAAAGAGATAAGACCACATTATGGCAAAAATAAAGCTTGGGAAAATTTTGTAAAAGGTGCAATAATTACAAAAAACATCCTGAAGGAATTTATCTCAGCTCAAAGAAGCATGGCAAATATATCCGTGTTTGTTCAGCCTAATTACTGCCTCCGTCTCGTTCCTTCTTTGTAGTTCACCTCAGCTCTACTCTTTCTAGGACAAGGGTGGAGTTATGTTTTAATTACCAGTAAATTAAATGAAAAACTAAGGCCAGCAGCAGAGTTGGTCCATCTCACCATTGTGTCCATATTTACTTACAGATCACAGATGGGCTGGCTAATAAACTTATGAATATTCTCATATGTTCGTCAATGTAATACACAAAATGCTTATGGGATTTGAAAAAGTGCGCATATGCACATTTCCTTTCTCTTTAATCTCCCAGTTTTACGCTTCAGGTGGTTCTCTGTTTACTCGTCATGTGGAGGAAGGATCCGGTGGGCAATGAAGGCATAAATTAGTGTTAGCCCAGGGTTAATTGTGTAGAAAATAAAGGGATAGTTTCATAATAGAAAGCATAATTGCATATGCTGAAGTTACGAGGCGTCTCCGTGAAGTGGCGCCTATTCATATGAATTGTTAGGCTGCTGACATTGTCTCACACTAACAGTAAATATTTACCAAGCCAGCATCAAAACAGTCAGTTTTTCAACCTTGGCAGAGATATTGCTAGACATCTTTTTTCCCCCATAAAGTTGTCAATAAAACTTCTGACTTTTGAGCTGAAAAGTTTGCCAAGTACGTTCATGTAATTTTAAATAAAACACATCCTCAAATCAACAATGTTGATGGATAACAGAGGCAAAAAAATGTATGATTTCATTTCTATCTTGTAACTCTCTTTGGGATCCAATTTAAATTCTGTCAAGCAGTAGATGAGATGAAACTGATGTTCGTTTTAAAGACCGGAGATGCAGCCCACAGATAGCCAATCAAAAAGTAATGCTTCAGCTTTCCTCTTCTTCTTCTTCCTCTTATTTATACAGCTTTCGCCTCTCAGAGCTCTGGAAGACAAATTAGGCTCCCACTCATTCATCTTTTTTATTTCTTTAACTTGACAGAGAGCTTCAGAGATCTTATTTACCCTTCAACTTAATACTTCATAAAAGCTAAATGCTCTGCATCACTGCAGAACCAGACAAATTGAGTTGAAACCAGATATTATTTTCACTGTCTGACTTTAAATCTCATTAGGCTTTTCCTGTTTTTATTCATTTAGCATTACAAATATTATTATTGCTACTCGCTAAATGGCAAAATTAGTTGTTTTTTTTAACCAATGTAAAGGTTTACATAAATTTTTTGGGTATTGCCTTGGAAACCACACAATTTTAATATCCTAACACAAGAAATGACAGTCGGCTCTGGCCACAACTTTTCTATAATAGATTTTATGACTTTGTGACATCCTCTCCAAACACTTCGTTTTATTACACTGAAAAAACTAAATCGGTGATTCAACTTAAAAAATTAATTAATTTGTTCCAAGTAATCAAAGTAAGTTTATGCAGCCACATATATTAGACAAGTTGTCTTGTTAGTCAAATGTAAATAAATTAAGCTTATTTCGATTACATGTAACAAATTAACTTTTTAAGTTGTAGCTCCATTCTCTTTTTCAGTGTCGCTTTAAGCTGCTTTGTAACAAATTTGGTGCTATACTTACTTTCTTTGACCACTTAGAATCCCTATTTGTGTCCATATTTAAGGTTCCTTACTAATAATGTCTTGAGATGTTATTTCTATGTTTCATCTCTGGAACAGATCATTTTCACCTTCCTGAATGTTATGATGGCTGGGCATTCCCAGATTATTTATACTTTCCAGACAGAAATGTTGCATCTTCATGCATCTGTAAAACGGTATCATTGTGTATATTTGCTAACTTCTTTACTTATTTTTTTGGACTTTTCACCAAATGTTTAAACTTTAAAAGTAATCATAGTGTTTGTGAAGAAAAGCAATAGTTATAAAAATGCTCTCTTGTAATCTCAAATGAACTAAAACTGGAAAAGGTTGGGCAGCTTAAATCTCATACAATGACAAAAAAGTCATGTTTTGTTTGTTCATCTCAGATCTATTGGGTTTTATTTCGCCGGTTGCATGAAGCTCACCACAGCTTCGCATACCTGAACAATCTGATCCTGCTTTGGCAGCACTGCACCTTCCCACAGTTAAAATGCGAAATTACACATGAAACCCTCTATTGTAATTAAATTAGCTAAAATACATGTTAAAATATAATACCTGTACTTGTAAAGCAAACATGGAGGAGCTGCCAGTTACCGGTTGCAATGGCAACGCCGACTGCCAAAAGCAGCACAACTGTTATACCAATAAAAGTCAGGGGGAAAGTAAACCTTTTGACTAAACAAAATGAATTTGAAGAATAAACCAATTTTGACAAGCACCACATCTAAATTAAAATAAAAACCCCGTTGCACAAGCAGCCGGTTTTATTTCGCCGTTTGCATGAAGCTCACCGTAGCTTCGCATGCCCGAACGATCCGATCCTGCTTTGGCAGCGCTGAACTCGGATTAGTTTTGTCGCCGTTATTCGGCTGTCCATCATTGGGCTAGCTGTCAAATCACAGGATTGGAATAAATTGCATTGATAAAATGTGCTTATAGAAAGAGAGCAGGTGTACAAGCCAGGGAAAGATGTTAACACGAGTCAATTAAGTGTGCCTCCCACCTGTGATGGAGAGCAGATTCATTTCTATTTAACAACAGAGGAAATGAAAGTTCATTGGGCAATATTGTTGTGAGGAGCGGCCAGATGGGACATGTTTCCAAAATAGTAACAGCCAACGGCAGGAAAAGAATCAGAGGAGGGAATTAGTCCATCACTCGGTGACAGTTTAACTCGACATTGTGAAATGGATTTGTTGGGTTTGCTGGAGCAATCATAAATTTGTTAGATTACTTTGTTTAACCTTCCCTTAGCCTTTACTTGAGAAAATAGCCCAATTAAAAGTGCCAGCATCTTTCCGTGGTTTTTACTTTCCCTGAGATGTTGTTCTCTATGAATGTGTTTACTGATTCTTCTGCTTAATCAAAATTAAGTGGCAACTGTTTCAGCGTTATTCATATTTTTATTTAAAGAACGCTTAAATAAATATTTCAGCTCTGCAGGAGGGATTTGATTCATTTCTTTTAAACATGACTGTAGGCGTGATATATTCTGTGTTTGTGCTGTTTCTTCAAAAAAACAAAATCAATCTATTTGGAGATGTTTGGGTGTCTTTTAGCTGTAAGCTGAAATTGGACATGTTTGTTTTTTTATATGTGCTGGATGTTAGCTCAGTTGTTTCAGATGTTTTTTATTTATTTCTTATGTAAGGAAGCCCAAATAGTTTTCACTGTTTCTGACTACATGTCAGCATGTTAAAATAATCTTAAAATGCTTGGAGAACGCTCGCTTTACAATTATTTATCCATAAATCCATCCAAATAAATTGTTTTCTGAGATATTGCATAGCGTCTCCTATTGAAAAACTGGTCTGTATGCAAGGTCACAGTCTGTAAATAAGTAACCCTTATTGCAGTTTTTTCCCCCCAATGATATATGGAGGTGCATCTTAATTGGGAAGCTACTGATCCAGCATCAGTTTTCTGTGAATATAATACAGCAAGACTGCACCACACATTTTGGACATTTCCAAAAAAAACTATTATGACATAATCAATATAGCTCAGAAATACTCAAATGTTGTTGTAATTATCCAATAATATTCATATTTAATGTTATGGAATGCTATCTTGTTGCTGAAAATGATAAAGATTCACTCACCTCAGGATGCAGAATGCTTGAAGTGACTCCAACAGTCCAACCCACAGTCATTTGAAAAATTAGAAAACGCTATGAAAGTTTGTTTTGTATGACTACGAGCAAGCACATAGGCACAAATTTCAGTAAAACAACAAATAGTATGAATAACCGCGCTTGTCACTCATTATCTTGTCTTTTTTGCAGAGTTGGACCTAAAAGTTGCCTCTGAGAAGCAGGAATGTTCCTGCTTGCACATTTACATATTTATTGCCAATAAAAATTATTTTTCCTTTTACTAGATTGTGGTTATCTTGTTGGGTCCATCTTCATACGGTAAAAGATTTAATGTAAAATTATTTTCACTCAGGCAAGAAGTTTATTTCTGGCAAGAACCGAATGGGTTGCTAAAACAAGACAATGTAAAACCAAGAATACATTTTGAAAAATCTATTATTTTTCTTTCAAATAGCTAGTCTAAAATTGTTTGTCTTGGCAATCAATGTAAAAAATGTTGATTGGTATTACAGCAATCAAACATTTCTTACACTGTAATTGCTAAGCAGTTTTTTGAATGTTTCTAGATGTATTTTTGCTATTAGTCTCTGGTAATAAGCTACAAAGTCAGTTTAACCTTAAAACTGAGTTAGGTTTGACCACACTAACATGAACATTTCTTCCATTTAGTTACAATAAACATGTGTGTAAGGCTAAAATAACACTTTAAACTTAAAATTCTTAAACTACTTTAATCTTAAATGTAATTGTGTGTCCTATTTTTTGACTATTTTGTGAAAAATCAGGATAATAATTAGTTTGCTTTGCTCTGATGTCCTTATCAAGCAAGCAGAAATGTATTTATGTGTTGGGGAAAAAATAAGAGAGATTTTTGCTTATACTAATAAATGCATAATAAAAGTTATGTTTAAGCCTTTAAAGCAACTTGCAGAGCAGTTTTGTGGTTGAAAGATTGTTCTATAATTTGAAGACAATAAACAAAATTAATAAAGGTTTGCTGTTCGCACAAATCACTGCTTTTCTCAAGAAGCCCATTTCAGTGTCAGTTGTGGAGCTAATTTTGCCCCGTTATTGTCTAGGCTCATGTTTATTTCATCCTGTAAATTACAGTTTTATGTATTCATCCACTAAGCTGAGATATCTAAATGAATTGGTTTGGTTTGTGACTGAATACAGAAGTTGTCGGGGGGTGATGAATTTCATAACAAATAAGATGCAGAACATTAATTATATTCAGAAACAAAGAAGTCACAATAAATTAAGCGATGTAAAGCGGCGAAAAGGTGGCGAGGACTTACAGAGTTGTGTGTGTCGCGGCTAACGAGAAGTGCCTGATTATTTCTAATTAGAGGCGCACATTCATCAGAACTCGATCCAGACGAAATCCGAAATGAGAGTGCGGACCTAAAAATAATGGCATCAGGTTCAGTGTCAGCTTTGTTTTTAAAATCATTAGAAATGATTTGCTTTTCCACTGCATAATGAGCTGCAGACCTCGCCTGCGTCGGTGCGCTCCGCTTTCCTGGCCCCTCACGCTGTGAACAAACCACAGCAATTAAGGAAGGCAAGATACAGAATGTACAAAAGTCATCTGTGATGGGTTATATTTGGAGCGCTAAGTCTTCCTGTACAGGAACAACGAAGGTTATGCTGTTCTCCTTCGCTTCTCAGCGGAAAAACAATTAAGTTCTGGTTTTCAGGAAGAGAAAAAACAAATTCTCTTTCTGATCTTACTGAGGGAATTTCTGTTTGCTTTCCAACAAAGAATTACTCTAAAAAGACTTATTTAGTCTTATGAATTCTCACTGAAGGGAAGACAGTTTTATAATTTAAATAATGTAATATTCATGTTATGATATCATATCCTCATCATTTCAATACTAATTTATATTCAGTAGATTTAACTGTAATCAGACCTTTCAGTCCCACCTGTGCTTCAGCCTCCAGGCTCAGTCATTCTTTGTCATTCATCACATTAACATATCAATGCTGCGGCGTAAATCTGACCAAAAAGAAAAAACTCCAGTCAGATTTTATAATCGCTATTGAACTACTCCAATCTGTTGGCTATTTACAAAGATTATGGATTTGAAAAACTAAATAAGGAGCAAATAAAACAAAAGCTTGAAAAGTTCAGGAGGTTAAAATGAGAAATTAAAACAGCTCAGTGGATTATTTGAATAAACTGAATGCCTCTTGTTTATTAGATGATATGAAATAGTAGAAATTAGATCATAAAGAGCTGCATCTGCTTCCTTTTTTTAGCTGCATGCATTTAAAAATGGGGGAAAATCCATGTTAAGTAATTTTTTTTAGCAAAATCACAATTTACAGCAATTTTAACAGCAAACGAGAGAAAAGCAGTGGATAGTTTATTGCATTAACTTTGCAGTGATTCCTTGTGCTAGACGTGCATGTGGAGACAGTGGACAAGAAAGTTTCCTTTCAACAGGAAGAAACTTCAACAGATCCTGACTTGTTGAAGTGTCATGACACAGAAACCCAGGATTACTTTCAATGTTAAAGAAAAACTATGTGGCCGTTCCTTTCTTTACCTTGTAGAAAACAAAGCTAAACACACAAGCTAAGGAAAATGCAGTCCAAAAGATGCTGCAGGCTTTTTCTGCGAGATAAACTGACTTATTTTTTCTTATTCTGCTACTTTGTTCTCCTACTACTCTCCAATTTGCATTATTTGCCATCATTTCAGCTGTTAACTTTCTGGGAAAGTGGCACAGCTAACCAAAAAACGAGGTTGGATTCAACTTCCATGAAAGGTAAAAAGAGAACAAACCTTAAACTGAGCAATAACAGCCAAATGTACATAATTGTCGAGTAGTAGGAGAAAATGATGAGTATGATGGCACATTAGGGCCATTGCAGATAGGAAAAAAAAACTAAATTTTTACCAAAACTCAGAAATTTTAAACACAAGAGTTTTTATAGCAAATTTTCAACCTTTTTAAACTCAAAAATTTCAATGTTTTTTCTAGAAAATTTCTGAGATTTCCTAGCAAATTTGTACTTTTCAAGCTCAGAAATTTTCTCGTTTTATTCTAGAAAATATCAGATTTTTTTTCTAGTAAATCTTTGACACGCTCAGACATTTCATCGTTTTTTCTTTGAACATTTCTGAGGTCAATGTCAAAATTTCTGAGTTTTTATCCAGCAAATTCTTAACTTTCCCATTTCAGAGTTGTTGGTTTTTTTTCCTAGAAAATTTCTTGGATTAATCTGAAAGTGTCAGAATTTTTGTTTTTGGCAGAAATTAGCATAGAGATGAAAGATGGACAGCACGTTTTCCAGGAAATCTTAAGCCTGTAGCTTTAGCATCACATAAGAAATATTTCAAGGTAACCTAAGTTTTAACAAAACCTGAATTAAAAAAAAACATTTTAAGCGAAGTCTTAGAAGTAGACATTCGAGGATCCACAGGAGAAAAGCCTGATAACAACAGACACCAAGCAAATAAAGCATGAATACTGAAAAATGGCAAAACTTTGATCAGGATGTAACACCCAAAGCCAGTGTTTATGTTGCCATCTCACTCCTTTGTGCTCACTGTTAGAAAACCGCAGCAAAGAGTCTCATTTCTGGTTCACAGAGACTCCATGGTAATCATTAGACGCTATAAACATGCCAACTGGCAATTTGGGAAGCATGCCAGGCAGGAAAAAAACTCTTCTTGCAATTATCTTTGTACATTTATTGATTAATCATAAAATGTAACTGACTCTTTCACTTGTTTCTTTAATTAAGATCAGTTAAAGGAAATTCTTTCATCTCTTCAATCCCACACAGCCTCAAATTTTTTTCTGTATTTTTTTCCCTTCATTGTAAAATTTCCAGTATGAATGTAGTAATTTAAATTTCCATCGAAGGCATCGTGGCAAAATTAATTAAAAACATGGCACTAGGTTTCCTCTCTCATTGTGTGGCAAAATGTTAATACAGATACAGAAGAGTTTCCATCTAAACAGTTTAAGAGTCAGGAAAATTCTAAATTTTTTTTCCACATCTTTTGATAATATTCCATGATTTTTGCACACTTTAGAAAGATTTATTGTACATTTGGTTTTGTTGTGGAGGTCTGGATCTGCCAGAGCTTTGGGGGACAGAAAAAAAAATAAAAAAAAGTCTGAGATTCCTCCCTGCAGGTCCAACACCGCTGCTGACCTCTCTTACCAGGGTTACATTGTGGAGATCCAGTAATCTTCTGCTGTTACAGGAAATGAATTGGAATGGCACTGGAGTCAAAGTGGGAAATCAGACAGGATGGGTGCATCTGACACTTGGTTAAGGTGCAACACAAGACGCTTAAAGTCTTTTTTCCCCCTTTCTTTCTTGAGCTTGTTAGAGACAAAACCAGGACATGTGATTGCAATCAGGGGGGAAACAATGTTGGGTGTAATAACTGGTTTTATATCAGCTGTCACTGGCAGTGTGTCCACCTTGGAGGTTGATTAGTCGGGTCCCAGCATTGGGGGTGAAAAGGAGGTGAGAAAAAAACCTGGCTCCTCTTTAACTGCATCCTAAGCAGCGAAGACTGGCGGCTGCTCTGCTGTCCTGCGTGTTAGCGCTGAAACTTGTGGAGATTGATGGTTGTTGTGCTGCCGTGTGCTAGTAATAGCGGCCTATCTCAAGGCCTGTCCAGATTCAACTCAAACAGATCCCTCCCTCAGGCCACAAGATAAAAATCCCACCATGGCCGAAGATGAAGACTGATAGAAAAGCCGCCCTGGCTTGAGTCTTTATTTGGCTTTCGTCTACTCCGGGGGGTCTGTGTAAAACGCATCCGTCTTTGACTGCACCACATCATCTACATGAAGTGCTTGGGTCCATTATGTCTGCATGGTTCAGCTGATTTTGACGATAACAGCTTATATATCATTTCTCTTGCATTCATCCCAGCATAATTAATGTGTGTAATTAAGATTTCCATTACAACAGAGCAGCTGCTGTTAGCTTCATGCAGATAATGGACTTAGATCGGACTAAGATAAATTTGCTTTGTTGATTAGGTTAGGAATTGCTCGTCTTCGTGTTTTATGTAATGTAAGCAAGCCAAGCAAATGACAGCTCTTGTATTTTACATCTGTTTGCCTGCCTCAGATTAGTTTGAGAAAATAAAATATTAGGCTGTGTGAAACGGGCTTTTATTTTAACATTATAGATATGAAGTTTGTCAAAGTTTGTTTATTTATTCTTCAAATTTGTTTGGTTTTGTCAAAAAGTTTATTTCTCCGGACACTTATTGGTTTACAGCAGTGGTCCTTGAGGGCCGGCATCCTGCACGTTTTAGGTCTCTCCCTGGTTTACCTGAATCAAATGATGGCTCATTAGAGGCCTAAGGAGAACATTGACATGCTGAAAAGGTTGTTATACCACCAGGAAACATGGTGGTATAACATGCAGGATGCCGGCCCTCCAGAACTGACTTTGGGGACCCCTGGTATAGAGGGAATATTTGTTTGTAAACACAACTTGACTGCAGCAAGAACCGGCCAGCCTTTAAACACTCACTGGTTGCCATGGTTACCTGCATTTAACGTGCCGTTTTAACATTAGCTAGCATGTTGTCGACATACAACTGTTTATTACAGCGTGATGAAATACGTTTTAATACCACGTTGACATTAGTGAATGAGTTGCGTCTTAATGAGCATTAAATGCAGGTGAATTCATGAATGACTTTAGAAAATGGCCCAAACGTCCAATATTACTTACTAGCATATATTAAAGCAATTTGTTTACAGTAAGAATTGTCGAGTCCCTCTAAATAACATAAACATAATACGTACATTCCTGGAATGTACGTATTTATTTAAAAAAATAATAATTTCTTCTGAGTTGAAAATTTAACTGAGGCAGAAATAAAAAATGCAGCATTTTGAACGATGGTACAGAGGCGATGTGCTAAAAATAAAACCTCTGACTTTCTGTAGACGCCGCAAAACTACTGGCTGGAGTTGCGCCGGGGGAAGAGAGGCAGCCTGCCCTGGCTGCCAGTTGTAAATTATTTCATTAGCCTGATTGTAAATAGTTAAAATAGAATAATGTATTGATGCCTGCAGAAGGCGGCACGCGCAGCAGAGTGGCTGCTGGAGCAACGCGACGTTGGTTACCGTAGCAACCAGTAACTGACAGCTCCTCCCCCTTTTCCTGTTGCCCTCTGTTACTGTGGATCAGCTCCATATTTAAATTTTAACATATATTTAAGACAAATGTAATTATATAAAGGGTTTCATGTGGAAGTTTGCCATGTTTTTTGTTTTTTTTTGTTTAACTCTTGTAATTGTATTTTGCTGTTTCATTTTTACAACTGTTAACTTGTTAAAGCTGCATGTACAGTTACAGATGTACCTTTGGTTGTTTAAAACCGGTGTAAAAACTGTGGAAAGGTGTTCCGGCAGGTCACAGAAAGTGCTCGACAATCCCTCTGACCCGAACGCCACCGGTAATTACCCTGAATAAAATAATAACCCCAAGCTTTCATAAGAACCACTCCAAAAGCTCTAATCAGGCAACAAATTCAATTACCCATTTTCATTTAATGGCATACAGAGCAGGACAAAGGTTTTTTTTTTAACTGCTAAAAGTAAGATGAGGGAACATTCAGAAATAAAAAAAGGAACATAAATCAGTCAGCATTTTTTATTAACATCAAAAAAAGTTCTTTAAAATCGCACCAACACTCGCAGATGCACTTTTCAAAGGACTCGGCAGGTAGGTTGTTCCAATCAGAGGTTGCTCTGCTTCTTCCTTTAGGCCTCGGCCTCTTCATGCAATTCCAAACTGGCTGGGAGATGTGGAGATCAGAGCTCTGGAGGGGGGCAACACCATCTGCTGCTGCAGCATCCCATAACCCTCATATTCTTCTGCTGCATCAGAACAACTTCATACACAAAGTTTCTTGCAGAAGTATTCTTCTCCTGCAAAGTTTTTTCTCAGTTTTTCCACTTACAACCAGAAACAAAATGGTATTTAATCAGGATTTTGAGTGATAGACAAACAAAAAGTAGATGGCTCTATATAAAACTTATTGAACTGGTTAGGATAGCTCAAGGGGATATACAAATCATGTTCATTACATTTTCATCTCAATTCAAGCGCTTTTGAAAATTTGCCTTTTTAGGGCCTCTGTCACTTTAAATCCAATTAAGCTGCCAATTTAACTCAACATTCACAGATGCACAATTATACAACCATATGTCTTTGAATAGCATTAGTAGAGCCTCCTGCAAAATCAAAGAGAATGTTCCACATGGTTTCATTTTCGGCTTCTGAAAATGTAATAAATGTTGCGACTTCTGTCCCCAATTGAACCAATTCTAGCAGACAGTGTGAAAACAAACCCTAAATCCAACTTAGCATTTGTGTTAATACTTTGAGTATTAACAATGTTTATGGACACTTTTAATACATTCTGCCCAAGTTTGACTTAATTAACAAAGAATACTGGAGAATACTGTAGTTTTTCGGCGAGTAAAAGACATAAATCCGTAATATGAGCTAAATGTGATTCTAAGAAGTATTGGGTCCGGGGCTGACTAAAGATCACACTTTCTAATTCCTTTACATGTCACAGTTGTGCCCTTACTTGCTTTGGTCTTAAAATCCCAACAGAATACTAAAAGTTTGTGGTTGTAGTCAAATATGAAGATACTTTGTCAAAATCTTTATACAGTATGTGCACCTTACTGTGTTTACGCTAGCAGTGTCAGCATGAGGCTTTTGTGGCGTTTCATCTTTTACTGCAGACTGCATTTAGCAAACCTGCTTGTATGCTCCTTAAAATCAACCAACATAGTGTTTGTTTTCTTAAAACGCTGTATTCTCCTGATTACTTCTATTTAATTATTGTCCAAAAACTTAAACTGTAAAGCTTTAAACACAAACTTAGGAATCAAAAACAAGCTTTGAATATTAAATTTAGCAGTCTTCCAGTGACAGCGTGATTTGTGAAGTGTTCAGTTTCATAAATAATTGTTAAAATAAATGTTTAGATTAATACTGTGCTTGCTATTACTACCAGTTTTCCTCAAATCCCAGCATGCAAGCAGAATATCTTTAGGCAAGTGACATCCCGTTGGCAATTAAATCACAGTTTCTGCTTCACAGACTTTAAGGGCACAGTGAGAACCACAAATCTCCTTTGCCAGGTTTAGTGAAACAGTCAGCTGCTAAATTCGGGATCATTTCATCTCAAAATACTGTAAAATGACTGGATCCTATAAAATCTTTAAATATCACAAATATTGACAATGAGCTAAATTAGACACCCACATTGCATGCATACAGTTGATATTGTTGTATAATGCATCATATTTTTCAGAGATATTGATCACACACCAATTAATTATCAGAATTAGATGTTTCACTGCAGAAAAAGGAGATTCTTAGTTATTAGAAACAGAATTATATTAATATTTTCAGAATCTGTCCAATAAAATATGCACTGACTTCATCAACAAGCAGCCGATAAGAGCAGAAATTCATTTAATATTTTCTCTCTCATATTAATTTTTAAACATAAATCCATATTTTAATGCATTTACTGAATTTTACCGAATGTGAGCAAATGGCCAACCTACATTGTAATAAGTTTTTCTAATAGAAAAATGCATTTCATTAGAAAATAACTTTATTGCAAGTGACATTTACTTGTTAACCAACTCAAAAATAGTTTTTGTATCGAGTTGGTGCTTGAATATTGATCTTGATCGAGTCACAAATCCAACACAGAGCGGCTGAGCAGCTCTGCTTGTTGAGGATTTTGACCTCTGTTGCTGGATTTTCTTAACTGACCACCTCGAACTACTTGAAGAATTAACACTGCTGTTTTTGAGTTGAACAAACCGAGTGGAGCTTGTTCCCTGGTCGATGGCACCAACCAGCGGGCCATGTAGACTTTGTCTTTGACCTTGACTTCTGTTGTTCTAACGCATCCATCTGGACTAGTAACAGTCTCGACACTTTTCCCGATGGGTCATTGAGCTCTCGGAAGTGATGGGTCAATGATTAGCACAACAGAGTCCACAGTGATGCTCTTCGATGATGTTTGCCACTTCTGACGGGTCTGGAGGTACGGCAAGTAGTTCTTTGTGAATTGGAGCCAAAACTCATCCTCTAGTGCCTGACAGTGTCGCCATCTACGGTGCCTGATACTGGTAGCATAGGTCACTGGAGGCAGAGTGGCATCCTGCCGCCCCATCAGGAGGATGTTTGGAGTGATGGGGTCCAAATCGGCTACATCAGCTGACATGTATCCTAGTGGCTTTGGATTTAAGATTCCCTCAAAGAATCGTGTAGAGAACATCTTCTGAAACTGATTGATTGCCAACTGCAACTTGGAGGCCAGATTTAATTGAGCGTATTTCCCGTTCCCATGCTCCACTGAAGTGGGGAGAACTCGGTGGGTTGAATTTAAAGTCAATCTGGTATTCTATCAGTTGATCTTTCAGTTGTGGTTCCATGGCTGCAAATGCCTCCCTGAGTTCTCGTTCGGCACCTTGGAAGTTAGTACCACAGTCTGATGAGAAACGTGAACCGTTGTGTGAATCAATGTTTCTTGGCAGTTAAAGAGAATAGACCCTTTTCACAGTGACGTCAGACAATGGCTGTTATGATTCGAAGAGATGTATCTTTACTTCCGGTGTGATTTTGCCTCGGGAAACCTGACTGAAAAATTCACGGATACTCATTGTCTTAAGGATATAATGAAAGGTAAGGTTAATAACAACTGCATTTAAGTGTTAGGTAGCCGTTATTACTCATCGTCAATTCATCATTCTCTAATTGTGTATAAAATAAACAGTGTCCGATCGCATCGTAAACCAGCTAGCAGAAGCTTTAGCCACAGTTGGGAAAATATACACTGCTGTCTGTTAGTGCTGTAACGTTTAGAGGTTCACTCTCTGTATTAATGTAAAATCACTGACATCTTCCAACACTGTTGTTTAGAAAAGCATTTTAAATATTGACTTAAGCGCTATCTGCCAAATAATTTACATATTCTGATGTGATTCATAATTTCTCCTTTTGTTTTGTTCATCTTTCTCAACAGTAGCCGACCTGACAACCTGCCATATCTGGGATGGTCTTGTTCCTCTGTCCATGGCAGGTTCAGTCAATCAGCTGTGGGACATCTGCTGCCTAGTCAAACTATCATGGGCTTCTTGATTTAAAAGGAGAAACCAGTCAGAGCCTCCCTGCTCCTGCAAGTCACACTTCTTGGATGAACACTCACTACTGCAAGTAGCTGTTAGAAATTAACTTTTTGTGTATCTATCCTGTAATTAATATCTATATGTATCTATTAATAAATTAATTGATGTTATGTAGAGTTCTGCAAAAACTATTGTATATAGCTTCTCTTGAGTAATCTACATATGTGCAACTTTTACATTTAAATTACTTCTTTTTGTAAATTTTACACATCTGGCAACAAAGTATGTGGAGGAGCCATTGTGGAACAAAGATATAAGGTTTGTGGCCGTTTCTTGCAAACATCTATGTAATTATATAATATGTATATATACACTACATTACACAAACATAATAATCACAGTTAACAATTTAAGTCATTGATAGAGAAAATGTATTTACAAAAGGCATATCAATTTTATTTCAACATTATGTACTCAGGGTTTACAACTTAAGAAGACATCCATGTATGGTCCTTGGCGGGTGCCAGTCTGCAGTGAACTGGTGTCAATCTGCAGTGAACTGGTGCCAGTCTGCAGTGAACTGGTGCCAGTCTGCAGTGAACTGGTGCATGACAGAGGCAATGGTATACTGTAGTGAGCAGTTTGAAGCAGAAGTCCCACCATGTGATCCACAGGCCTTTCCCAGCTGGGCACAAACTTCATGCACTTCGAATCAAGTGTAACCTGTTAAAAGGGATATAAAGTTGAAATTCCTATGTTATCAATTTTCTTCTGTCAAGTCTACAACCTCAGCAAAACAAAGTAAAAGAAACTTAACCTTCTAATCATAACATTTGATAAATATTCATTGGAGAAAAGTGTGGGTATGTGTATATATATATATATATATGTATATATATATATATAATATATATATATATATAGCTCATTAACTTCACGTTTCTTCAATGAAACATGAAGATCTATCTATTCATATTTTTCTAGCCCAACCACAAGAAAACTTTACAAATTATATTCGTAGATGTTCTTACAGTATTTTGTTAATTGTTGAACTAAAAAAGGATTTTATTTTAGCAATATTACAGATGTGCAGTTTGTCAAAATTTGTTCATTAAAATGTATTTTGTTAATTTAAGAAGTTTTTTCTCCAGACACTTATTGTTGGATTAAGTTATGCCATGCTGCCCTTGGCAGTTGGTGGTTACCGTAGCAACCGGTAACTGACAGTACCCCCCCCCTTTTCTGTTGCATTGGGATCAGCTCTGTGTTGTCTTTACAAGTATTATATTATTTTAGACAAATTCAGTCATATACGTTGTTTCATGAGTATTTTTGCTATGTTTAGAGGGATCATCAGTTGACGTCACGTTCCCTCAGCAGTACGCTAACTGACAACATGCTAGCTAATGTTGACACAGCTAGATTAATAAGTAACCATAGCCTGATAAAAATGCTGGTACTATTTAATCATTTCAAGTAGGGCTGAAATTGATTGTGAAGGCACAGAAACATCACCCACACACACAGTAGGACCAGAAAGGTAAAATCATAACAGCCTTTTCAATTGAAAACACACTTTGCAAAATTTCTGTGATCCAGTGCCGGTCTGTAAGACTTTCAGTCTGTAAAACATTGAATGGCATCGGGGAAAACATTTCACTACATTTTTCATATTGATTTTATGAAAGCTTTATTATGAATCGTTTTTGTTTTGTTTTTTACCAATAAACTCTTTTAAAAGGTATTTTATTGTAAGTACTGAAGGAAAGAAGCTTCCCAACAACCATAAACAAATGAACCAACGAGCAAAGAGCTTTATTGTTCATTTGACATGCAGCATCCCTTAAGGGCTTTAACCTTGTGAATAACTGGTTTTAGGTGATTGAGATATGTTTGTTAGCGTAAGAGTAAGTTTTTAAGCTGTGTACAAAGCATATAAACAAATGCAAACAGTTAGCGTTAACTTTCTGACTGTTGAGAGGTGTAAGAAATGAAAGCAGCTGCAAACGGTAATTATGGACGTCTATTTGTGTGATAAATTAAGGTGCATTTAGTAACCAACCAACAAATTTTAAACACTGTGAGGAACACACACAATATTACGGTAAACTGGACACGTTTGGGACAATTTGCAAAACATGAGTAGCTTTTCTCTCATTTTCTTTAACAATCTGAAATTAATTTGCTGTTTTGTTTTGTTTTTCGTATGTATTCCAAAGTACATATATACTAACATTAGAGGATGATCTTGTTAGCTTACCCCATTTATCACAGAGATGCCCTCAAACTGATGAACAAACACCAGAAAAATGTGGCGCTAAAAGTGACTTCATCATCTACTAAACATAATTAAGCTTACAGGATGACATTTTGGAGGACAGTGCATCAGCAAACAGACAGTCGCCATAGAGAATCTACAAACTGGATTCCAAAAAAGGTGGGACACTAAACAAATTGTGAATAAAAACTGAATGCACTGATATGGACATGGCAAATGTCAATATTTTATTCGTAATAGAACATAGATGGCAGATCAAAAGTTTAATCTGAGTAAATGTAACATTTTAAAGGAAAAATATGTTGATTAAAAATTTCACAGTGTCTAGAAATCCCAAAATTGTTGGGACAAGTAGCATTAAGTGGCTGGAAAAAGGAAATTGAACATATAACAAACAGCTGGAAGACCAATTAACACTAATTAGGTCAATTGACAACATGATTGGGAATAAAAAGCTTCTTAGAGTGTCAGTGTCTCTCTGAAGCCAAGATGGTAAGAGGATCACCAATTCCACCACTGTTGCACAGAAAGATAGAGCAGCAATACCAGAATGGTGTTACTTAGCGTAAAATAGCAAAGACTTTTAAGTTATCACCATCAACTGTGCATAACATCATCAAAAGATTCAGAGAATCTGGAACAATCGCTGTGCGTAAGGGTCAAGGCCGTAAAACTTTACTGGATGCTCGTGATCCCCGGGCCCTTAAACGTCACTGCACCTGAAACAGGAATGTCGAGGAAATAACAGCCTGGGCTCAGGAATACTTCCAGAAAGCATCGTCAGTGAACACAATCCACTGTGCCATCCGCCGCTGCCAGCTGAAACTCTACAGAACAAAGAGGAAGCCATTTCTAAGCTCCACAAGCTCAGCCGTTTGCACTGGGCCAAGAGTCATTTAACATGGAGGGAGGCAAAATGGACGACTGTTCTGTGGTCACATGAGTCACGATTTGAAGTTCTTTATGGACCACTGGGACGGCATGTCATCCAGACCAGAGAGGACAAGGATAACCCAAGTTGTTATCAACGCTCCGTTCAGAAGCCTGCATCACTGATGGTCTGGGGTTGCATGTGGCCTGGGCAGCTTGCATGTCTGGAAAGGCCCCATTAATGCAGAGAACTATGTTCAGGTTCTAGAACAACATATGCTCCCATCTAGACGTCATCTGTTTCAGGGAAGACCCTGCATTTTTCAACAAGATGATGCCAGACCACATTCTGCAGCAATCACATCATGGCTACGTAGGAGAAAGATCCGGGTACTGAGAAGGCCAGCCTGCAGTCCAGATCTTTGCCTATAGAGAACATTTGGCCCATCATAAAGAGGAAGGTGCGACAAAGAAGGCCCAAGACGATTGAACAGTTAGAGGCCTGTATTAGACATGAATGGAGAGCATTCCTATTTCTAAACTTGAGAAACTGACGTCTGACGCCACACAGTGGTAAAAATGGCCTTGTCCCAACTTTATTTGGGATTTGTTGACGTCATGAAATTTTGAAACAACATATTTTCCCTTAAAATGATACATTTACTCAGTTTAAACTTTTGATCTGTGATTTGTGTCCTATTGTGAATAAAATATTAGATGTTGGCACCTCCACATCATTGCATTCAGTTTTTATTCACAATTTGTTTAGTGTCCCAACTTTTTTGGAATCCGGTTTGTAAATAATTTCTCTTTTGGAGCGCAGAAATTGTATAATTCTCTCTAATTTACATGAACTTTACTTTTTCTCCATCATAGCTGCACCTTAAGAGGCATTAGAAACATCTTTAGCAAAATTACGTTATCTGTACAAACAGTAACATCTTCTTTCTGTTAACTAATGGATATTTGAGCAACACAAAGAAAGAAAACACTGAAAAAAATATATGGAGAATTATGTTTCAGTCTTTGTAGTTGGGATCCTGTGGGATTTAACGTGGTATTTTAAAAATACCACGTCCGGAAGGCTTAAAACTGGTGTTAAAACCTCCTTAATATCAGACATTTAAAAAACTAGTCTTATTTTCAGCATGCTATATAAGAGTGAAACTTTTAGCACTTTCTCCACTTAATTTGACATCTTTGCTTCTCAGTTTCTGGCTGGAATAACATTTTCAGTGACATTTTGCACTTTCATTTTAAAGCAAATATTGAGGGGAAATTGAGAGAGGGGTAGTAAGTTCAAGATGGACACAAGCTAGAAGGAAAACTGGTTTAACATGGAAAAGTGTGCAGGTGACCTTTCCTAATTGAGTGGTAACAAAATTCTGGAGATGACATTTCCAAACACACAAAGCATTAGGAGTGGTCCTTGGATTTTAAATGAAATCCACTCAGTATTAAATGTGTGTCAAATGCTGGCAGAGTTCACAGTTCTAGCAGAACGAAAGTCATGTGTGAAGGCATTTTGGTCACTAAAAGAAAAACTGATTGTAATAGTTAGCATTCCATGTGCATAAATGTTAACTCAAAAAATAAATCTGATGCAGAATGTGCAGTGGGTAGCAGATGCTTCGCAGAAACGAGGGTTGAAATCACATACATAAGACAGAAGATTTTTATCTATCCTTGTTTCCAGAACATAATTGAGGGGAAATTGAGAAAGTTCAAGATGGACACCAGCTAGAATGAAAACTGGTTTAACATGAAGGATAGATAGATAGATAGATAGATAGATAGATAGATAGATAGATAGATAGATAGATAGATAGATTCTCAGTCAGTCCTTAGGGTGCCTTCATCTAGTAACCCCAGCCTGTTACCTAGCAACTCCAGTGAAACTACCCGTCACCTAGCAACCCAACCTGAGCTCTAGTACATTTGGTCAGCTGGTTTTACCGCTGTATGTGCTGTACAATGTGTGAAAGACAAGTGTTTTGTTGTTGACTTACCTTCCAGAAACCACTTGCTGCATTCTTGTTGGTTGTGCAGGAGGCTCTACTAATGCTTTTCAAATATGTACAGTTGTATAATTGTGCATTTACCATTTTCACATGCGAGTGTAAATGTTGAGTTGGGGGCAGGGGCCTGTTATTTGTATTTAAAGTGACAAGAGACCCTATAACAACTCAAAATAGACTAAAATCTCATTGTCTAAGAATGTTTTTGTGCAAAAAATGTAACAAATATGTTTTGTATAGATTTTTCTTACCTGTTGTAGGGATCTTAAGAGGTCACTTTTAAGTGGTCACTCTAGGATGTGTCTCTGTGTTGCCCTGGCGACCTGACCAGGTGAACTCCGCCTTTCGCTCAACGACCCCTGGATGTAGGCAGCAGCCATTTTATGACCCTGCATGAATAACAGAGCGTAAACACAGGATGAATGATGCAGAATGGGTGTTCAGGAAAATATAAAAATAAACATCTGGAGGAAAAAAAAAACACAAAAAAAATTTATTTTCTGGTAATTAAAGCAGGTAAAATAATTCTGTGTCCTTCTAGTACCTTCCAAAAAAAGTCTCAATATAGTTTTTTTCTCTCTTCATGTCTTCATAATTGAAGTCTGAAGAGGAGAATGTCTTATTTTTTTACAAGAACTTCAGACTGTAGTCATTTATTTTTTATCAAAGATGAAAATACTTCCAAGTCTCCATTGAATGGGTCCGAATATTTCTCTGAAACCACTTGTGTTTGTGTGAGAGCAACATTTTCTGCACAATGCAACCTCAATAATTAATTTACAATTTTCTGTAAACAAAACATCTTGGCTGCTTCTTCCTGACTCCACAGACTCTGCAGTAAAACGCTGGACACCGGCATGACTGCAGACCTTAGTAACTCAGAGAAATAAACTCGTCTCCACAGCTTATTTACTGCTATTGATTTAACATTAATTTGAAGGCCAAAAAAATTTATTCTCTAAAGTGGTCAGTTTAATTGCTGCCTGACAAACGATGGCAGTGGTGCTTTATCTAGTCGCTGATGGCCCTAACTAGACGCTTTATTAACCTAACATGCATATTTCTGGACACTGTGAGGAACTATATTATGCAGAGACAGAATACCTTTTCTGTGTCGTTCTGGTTATAAGCGAAGGACAGAAAAACAAAAAAGTCAATCCCTGCTGTTTTACAGTCATAAATTCACTCAAATATTCATTTTATAAGGTGAAAATATACATTACAATGGCAATGGTGACACTAATATTAATATTAAGGAATTATTGACTTAAAATAAGCTCTTTTATCTTGCTGAAAAGTTATTTATAGCTGAGTTTTGTCTTATTTCAAGTGTAGTAAGACGTTTATGCTACAAACTAGACAAAAATACTTGGTAAGATTTTGTGTTTTTGCAGTGATGTATTTTGATGAAAAATAAACAGCACGCTAAATGACAAAAGAGGGAGAAACTCAGCACGCAACAGTTTAATAAAACAATACCACCGAAGAAGAAATGAGGATGACCACTGTGATTACACTGCAAAAACACAAAATCTTACCGAGTAATTTTGGTCTAGTTTATTGTGCAAATATCTTAACGCACTTGAAACAAGACACTAACTTATAAGTAGCTTTTCAGCAAGATATAGGAGCTTGTTTTAAGTAATAACTTGAAAGAGTCATGTTATAAATTAAATAATCTGCCAATGGAGCTAAAACTAAAATCGATATTAAGGAATTATTTAAAAACAAGCTCCAATATGCTAAAACTTTATGGCCTTTTACTGCTCTGCTCAGTTTGATTGGTCTGACCTTGACTTTCTGTGATGGTTAACAAATTAATTAAACAATCTTTTATTTAATGAGATTGACAGTTTCAATAATTGCACTGTTATATTATTACAACAGACTAGAATAACTGTGGTTTGAACATATAATTTGTAATTGATATCTTTCACGTTTAGTTATTTGAATTGATAGTAACACTGATTCTGGATCAGGTAGAGGTAGATGAATCAAAAATATTAACCTAACTGAAAACAATAAAATATGTTATCTTAATTTATTTCAACCTCAATTTGTAATTATTGATCAATTATGACTCGTTTGTCACTTTGCAATGTTCACTTTTTTATCTAAAAACTAAATCTTGATAAAGTTACACTACTCCACTTGTTAGTTTCACAGCCATATTTCAGGTTATTTTATTCCAGTGTAAAAGAAAGAAGAAGAAAAAACAACTAAAAGTAGTTTTCAGCATTCCTTCTTTAGTTTATTTTATTGTGGGAGAGCGCAGGTGTTTCTGCAGACGGCCATCATCTGTGTCACCGCAGTCTGAATGGGTTTTCTCCTGCTTGCAAACATTAACTGTCAAACCGCAGCAACTCAAAACTCCTTATCTGTTTCCCCCTGATTGTCATTTTAAACACACAACGAATGTGCGACTGTCTGACGGACGGTTTTAATGCTCTGCACTGAGCATCCAGGCTGAGCACTCAACAGGAATAAAGACACATCCTAACATCTTCTTAAAATTAGGAAAACGGGAAGATTTCTTGTTTTAATTGTTTTCCCGTTCTTACAGACGCTGCGATCTGCATCCCAACACACACACACACACACACACACACACAGAGACAATGACAGACCTGTTTGGTTCCTTTTATTTCTGTAAAGACAGCGTCGCTGGTGTGCACACACTGACAGTTTGGGGCCACCACTGACGAATCCACTGATGGCCTTGAGTAAAACTGTCACAACCTGAGACAAGCAGAAGTCCTGTACAAATAGATTGTGAAATTAACACTGACAAAAACATTGTCCTTCCTGTGTCTGTGTGTGTATATAAGTGTATACATATATGCATATATGCACTGTGGATAAAGAGGATAAATGAGGCTTATATTCAGAACTGACTACCCTTGAACGTTAAGTGCACCAAGAGTGATTTTCTTTTCGTCACGTCCCCCTCATGCCGTCTGGTCTGTGTGCAGCATTCTCCCAGTAACAATAGTCACCAGCAGTTCAAAATGGGAAGATGTATCAAAGGCGGCCATAAACTCAGGGAGCTTATTATGCGAGAACAGCAGAGATATGTCTAAAAATTATGAATTAGATAGATTTGCTGCTAGGGTTAAGGACACGAGAAAGAAGAGTCAGACTTTATCAGATTATGAGTTCAAAGTCATAATTCTGACAAAAAGTAATAAAAATCACAATTCTCAGAAAATAAGTTCAAATTTTGAGCAAAACAAATTCCAAATTCTGGGATTAAAGTCAAAATTCTGAGAAAAAGTTACAATTTGAGATTAAAGTCAAAATTCTGAGAAAAAAGTTACAATTTGAGATTAAAGTCAAAATTCTGAGAAAAAGTGAAAATTCTGAGATTAAAGTCAAAATACTGAGAAAAAGTGAAAATTCTGAGATTTTAACTCACTTATCTGAGAAAATAAGTCAAAATTCTGATCAAACCCCAACACATACATGCATATAGGCACTGTGAGGAAAAAGAGGACAAATGAGGCGCGTACTCGGAACTGACTACCCGTGAACGTTAAGTGTGACGCGCTGCTTCGGTGCCTTTCGCTGACAGGAATTAATGCCTCTGCTGGTGAAAGCTCGAGAGAAGTGATGTTACCTTCAGCGCCTGGGAGGGGAAAGCTGCATTTCTCTGAAAGGACACTGACAGAAATCACTCCATCATTCATTTACTGTGTTTTAATATCAAAAACTCCACATGTCCGTCTGCGGTGGGCATTAAAATTTGACACACTTCTGAATCATAATCATTCCTGCAGCAGCGCTGACGTGTGTTAGTGTTGCGTTTGTGCCCTGTAGACATCCATCATGTCAGACAAAAGGAAGGAGCAGTGTGCATGTTATTCATGGATTCAGTACGTTTCATGAAACTGTAAAGCCCTTTTTCTAAAATAAAACCCAAAAGACTTACTGGAGATATATCTGGTGGAAAAATAAAATCCAGAATTTCTTTGTGTTTGTTGTTCATATGTGGATTGAACAGCAACAGATGAAAAATACTCTGGAAAAGCTCCCACATGTAATAAACATCTGATTAAATGATTTTATTACGTATTTAACATTAGTAGCACCAACATAGATTTTGAAAAAAAATTCAACGTTTTTATTGTTTTAATTTTTCATTGAGTTTACATTATTGTTCCAGTTCAAAATGATATTCTCACTAAATAACTTTGAGCTGATTTTAATTGTAGAAAAGGTGATTATATCCAGTCATGGAAAAACAAGGAAGCCAACAAACAAATGTGACATAATATCAGTTTTAACAATGTCACAAATGGCATAAACAAGTAATGTTAACAATAAAAAAGTGAAGAAAAGGGCCTTCTGAAGTTTTCTGTAAATGTAATAAAAAACAATTTCTGATGAGGGGTAAATTAAGACACGCCTCCATCTTTTCCCCATTTTGAAGGATGTTTGCGCTGTTTGAACATCGATCATTTAAAACAGCGTCATAATTGATTTCTTTTCAGTACTCATTTCAAACTTTCAAAGAATTTTGTAAAACCTAAATACGAACCATTCACGTTAAAGAAATCTTTGCTCTGCTTATTTTTTGGCAACATTACACTACCCTACAGTAAGTGGCACAAAGCACGCAGTTCCAAAAGCAGGAAGTGGACTACAGTGCAGGGCATTCTGGGTAAATACAGCACAAACAAACATGCTAATCTAGCTCTAGTGAGAGAAATGGTTTGTGATCAAAGACAAAACAGAAATTATATGGTACTCCTCAGCGTTTTCTTCAGAGGTTTTCCTGTTTTATTCAATGGTTTTTGGCGCAGCGCCACCACAGGTGAGGAGGGGAACAACTTTTTCAAAGTTTTTTGTTTGAAAAAGTTGTTCGCAGCAACTGAAAATGTAACAAATGTTACGATTTTCTTACAACAACCGAACCGAGTCTGCTGGACTATCGGTATGAAAACACCCTCAGTCCTCTTGCCTGCTGACATTTCAGTCTTTTGCTGCAGTTTGCTTGTAAAAAATAGAAAAAACTAAGAACCTAAGGAGAAAAGACAACAAAGAAACACAACAAGAACAGTTGAACTGTGAACAAATACATCAGCAGCAACCTGGTACACGTTCGCTCACAAATGGCACGCAGTGGTAATGGGGCAGGAAGTTGAAAATGTGCTTGCTTGTCTGTTTTCTGTGGTTCGACACCAGGCTGAAAAAGGTGAAGATCGGCTCCAGCTTGCCACTTTAAATGTGAATAGGGCAGCAGAGACGAGTGAGACGTGTCACTCCCCAAAGCTGTGGTAAAATCTGCCTGTACCTGCAGACGGGCAGGTGAGCTGACAGTGCTTTCACTTCTGTTTGATCACGAGGGGCAAGAGGAAGTTGCCATGCAGTTTTGATGTTGCTGTCAGTTCATCGTGTTGAACAAAACCAGAACAGCAGACAGACAAACTCGCTATCCCCTCGTGGCGCACTTGACAACTTGAGTTGTCTGTTTTGAGGAAGCAGAAAACAAGGAACTCTGTGGACACCCGTGGCGGGAAACTCTGAAATACTAAATTACTCCGCTGCAGATATATTATTTGTTTCCAACTGATCTCATTTACAAAATGATTGGTTCTTGCATGATGACTGCATGTCATGCTGAGAAGCAAGAACTGAGGCATCTTTTCGTCACATCCCCCTCATGCAGTCTTGCATTGTGTGCAGCAGTCTCCTAATAACAGTCGCCACCAGTTAAGGACAAGAAAGGTTTAACAGGCTGCCATGAACTCGTGGAGTTCGTTATGTAAAAACAGCAGAGCTACATATAAAAATTATGAATTATATAGATTCGCTGCTGGTAAAATTATGGAAGAGGATTAGAGAGACTGAAAAAATTACTTTAATCTCTGAGGTTAAAGAAAGAGAAAAATCTAAATTCTGAGAAAAAAGCCAGAACTTTGAGAAAAAAAGTTTTTTTTCCCAATGGTACTATTCTTCTCCCGTAATTATTTTCCTGAGACGAAATTTTTTGTAAGAATTATGACTAAAAATTCTTACACGAAAGAAATTATTTAGAAATATTTAAGGGGAATGCATAACAAGAGCTGGTTAAATCCTCTGCTACAGAAAACAGCGTAATTTTTTCATGTTATTGCTTATTTTCTAATTTACAAAGATGATTGATGTGTGAATGTCCCATTCAGTTATTTTGTATTGATTTCTTTTACATTTGCTCTAATTTTCACCCACCTTTTGATTCAACCTTTATAAAACACGTATAATCATACACATACATTATATGACGTCATATAATTTTTACTTCAGAGATATTTCTGACCCGTCGGTCCTGAAAACAGAGTCTTTGCGCCAACAGCAGCTGCTCTGCCAGATCTGAGTGCCAGCCTGGTTTTATCATTGACCTTTTCTCAAGGCCTGTGCTCAGAGATTCTATCAGCTTCATGAAAAAGGGACAAGTGGCCAGTTTAAATTTGATCTGAAATTGCCTTGATATTGTCTTAGCTTTTGAATGGGTTATGCCGTCGGGGAGTTGAGTTGTTTTCTCTCTTTACCCTTTTCTCGCCCTTCTTTTCTCTTTTG
Source organism: Poecilia formosa (assembly GCF_000485575.1). NCBI lineage: Eukaryota > Metazoa > Chordata > Actinopteri > Cyprinodontiformes > Poeciliidae > Poecilia > Poecilia formosa. Next base: position 29,169 of record NW_006800191.1, on the reverse strand, counting down.
TTTTAGAGGCAATTTTTTATTTTGCAATCATTGCTTCCTATGAGTTTCGGTTTTTCTGCCCTTGAAATCCCTTTTCAGAGGGGGATTCTGTACTTTCTACACCAGATCAGTTTGCAATATCATGTATTTTTCAGGCACATAGTGGCATTTTATAGCACAATCAAGTAGCTATGTTACCTTCACTTGCTATAAAAGTGCTGTTTATATCAAAAACAACTGAAAAAGAATGACTTTGCATCATAATCGTATCTGACACCTTGAATTTGACCTCTGTCTTTCCTATTCTTTCCCCTTTCAGCACATCATCACAACAATGCTGCTCCATGATGCCAGTAGCCATCATTCTTAGTGTTGCACTTTTGGTGCGTTCACACCAAACGCGTTTCGCATGTCAGGCACGTCTGGTTTACATTCAAAGTCTATGTGGAGGCACATCGAGGGCCCAATGCGATGCGTTTGGAGCATTTTGAGCATTATATTCGTAAGGCGCGTTCGACAAATAGGCCGGCAACAGAAAACGACGAGGGATTTTGACGCATCTGATGCGCCTCCACATAGACTTTGAACGTCAACCAAACATCTAAAAGGTGCAAACTGCACACGAGTCGAACAGGCGGAGTGTGAAAGCATCATGAGAAGTAGTTTGTATGATGAGCTGCACAGATGAACACTTTCACCAGGTGTTTGCTAATTGCAGCTGCTAGTCTGAAGGAGCTGAGTGGGGAGAGATGGGAAATCAGCAGGACTGAAGATCCAAGAGAGAAATAGGTGGAACTTTGTTGAAATGGGCGGAGCTTTGTTGAATAATTGTTTTTTTTGTTTGTTTTTTTTTTGGGGGGGGAAATGGGCGGAGCTTTGTGGAAAGAGGCAGAGCTTTGTTGAAATGGGCGGGGCTTTGTTGAATAATCGTTTTCTCGGTAATGGGCGGAGCTTTGTTGAATAATTGTTTTTTTTTGTTTTTTTTGGGGGGGGAAATGGGCGGAGCTTTGTGGAAAGAGGCAGAGCTTTGTTGAAATGGGCGGGGCTTTGTTGAAATGGGCGGGGCTTTGTTGAATAATCGTTTTCTCGGTAATGGGCGGAGCTTTGTGGAAAGAGGCAGAGCTTTATTGAAATGGGCGGAGCTTTGTTGAAATAGGCAGAGCTTTTTTTAAATGGGCGGGGCTTTGTGGAAATGGGAGGGGCTTTGTTGAATAATCGTTTTGAATAATCTGCAGCTTTAAGGCAACTTCTAATGGTTGCCACAGAAGCTTAAAGGACTCCATAAACATGGATTAAGAATGAAATAAACTCTCCAGGGATGTTTATATTAAGGGAACAATATGTGATGTAAAGCTCAGAGTTAATTTTACGCAAAATAGTAAGTAAAATTATCCAACAACACAATGCAATATCTCATACATAGCTGAGACTATGAAAGGCTGCAGGACATAAACAAGAAAAAAGATTTTCTTAAAGTGATTTGTCGTCTTTTTTGTGTTTTGTGTCTTTATAATCCCCTCCTGTGATGTTGTAATCTTGTTGTTCCTTTTAAACCAAGTAAATACCCCAATCACATGAAGCTAAGCTGATGTCTTTTTGTAAAAAGGGAAACGAAGAGCTCAGACAAACCACTAAATAAAGAGCAGCTTTTAACATTTATAGTCAGGCCTCTGGATCTAAAAGCACTGAAGATAATCTTATCACAATGTATGGAACATAAATACTCTCAAGCAACTTTGACGAACATTTCAATCAATATTCAAACGTTGTTTTGGTCCAAACTTTTGCAGTCCTGGTCTTTTTATAACACCTGGCCCGTTTTAACCTGCTCTTCTTCTTCTAATAAATCATTTCCTGGTCAACCTGAAGCACGAGTGTGAGAGCTTTTGTGTGAAAAAGGTCAGAGGACCTTGCTGTAGGTAACGTCAGACTAATTTACATAATGTTTCATCTCACATCTCGGAGCATTCAGACGAACATGAATTGCCAGTGTTAAAGCTCAGCACCTGTGCCCGCTAATGCAAATGAGAGTGAATATTAGCCGTTATTATTGATTCTGTCCTCTCTATTCATTTAAAATGGTCGAGATGCAGCACATTGGTTTGAGGTCAGAAGTAATTTGGGATTTACTGTGCACATATTTCCATTAATCATTATGAATCAGATGTTAGCATTTGGAATTTAGTTAGCATTGCTATACTTAGCTTAAATATAAGGTTGAAAATGGTATAACATATGTAAAGGGAGCATCAGGAAAATGATTCCTAACTTTATTATATAAACTGAGTAAAACTATTTACCTTCTAATCGCAAAGCCATAGACCAGGGGTGTCCAAACTTTTTGTCATGTGGGCAAAAACTGTAGAGTCAAAAGTATTCGTGGGCCAAGAAAATAAAAAGTCGTCCTTATTTTTGTTGTTGTACCAAAGGAATGTTATTCAATACAAATCAAAAACTTAAAAAAAAAATGGTTTTGCACATTTGCTGCATATAAAAAATAAATCTTTTTCAAATTCTTAATTGAACAAATTTAACATAACATCATATCATAATAACCGAATTTCTTTCAAAATGATGCTATATTTAACAGAGTTTAGCAAATTACAAAAAAAGGCAAAACATTTTTAAATAAAAAAAAATCACTTGATAAATAAAGTGGCAGAATGTTGGTTCACGTGAGAAGTCAAGTGGCATTATAGGAAAAAGACAATTTAAGAGTTTTATGAATGGAAATCAGGGCAATTCAAAGAAAATCTATTCAAATCTTATAATCAATTTTTTAAACCCAAGTCAATATTTAATATAAAGTTCAGAGACGCGAGTACTAAGTCCAAGTCTTTAAAACTCTTAACCCCTAGAACCCGACGGACCCACCGGTGGGTCCAGCATAATTTGTTTTCTACAGTTAAACATATTCACAAGATGTTTTTTGTTTGCCAGAACCACCAGGAAGTTAACTTGAGGCGTGAACTTACATAAACATCAGAAAATAAGTACTGAATCAGCAGCTAGATCATAAAATTCAACAGTAGGATAAAGCAGCATAAAGTTTCTGAGTAGAGAAAATGTTTATTACTTTTCATGTGTTTTCATTTCTGACACTGAAAGGCCACTTTATTAAATAAATTAATCCTCTCATTCAGTCTCATCCTTGCATCTTAAAACAGCAGCAGCTATGCAAGAAGACCTCTTACTCCACATTGTTTGTTTTTTTTCTTTCTAATAGGAGTTTATTATACAAGAGTTAATTTATCTCTGTAATAAATTACATGTAGATGGGTAACACTGGGCTAATTTCCTGGATAAGGTGCAGGTCTGCTTGGTCTCTATGTTAATGATGGCATTTCTATAATGTCTCCTTCTCACTGGATAAATCTGCATATAAATCTTTGCCTTATGAGACTTTACTATATATAAAATCCATCCATCATCTCTACCTCATTATCCTCCCAGCGTGGAACATCTGAAAAGTATTAACAGGTAGATATTTAAATATGTTGTTTAATTTGCTTTTTGGTTTTCTAAAGCACACTTTGACATTTAGGTCATTTTTAAAATCTTTTACAAGAGATTTATTTAGTATGATGGTGACTTATGGCCATTGTAGATGGAAAAAATCAAGAGAAAATTAAGTTTCCACTAAAAAACTCAAACATTTAGATTCAGCTGAGAAGTTTTCCATAAAAACAAAAAAACTTCTGAATTTTAAAGTTTTGGAAAATCTCTGTGTTTCAAATGTCAAAAATGTCCAACCTTTGAAACTCAAGCATTGTTATATTTTTTCTGGAATTTTTTTTTAGATATTTCGGGGGGGGGAGGGGGTTCTAGCTAATTCTTGACTTTTCAAACTCGTTTTTTTTTCTACACAATTTCCATAATTAATCTCAAAATGTCCTAGAAGATTTTGAGGTTTTTGATAGAAATGTACTCCTTTTTTCTGTCTACAATGGCCCAAATATGCCCTTGTAATTTGCATGTAAGGGACTTTTGTAAATTTACAGTTTCAAAAGGGAAAAATTTGGGACTTATGAAATTCAGAAATAAAAATGTCTGAAATTAACCTCAACATTTCTGACTTTTTTCTAGAAAATTTTCTACTGTTTAAACTCAAAATTCCTTGTTTTTTCCAGAAATGTTTAGTTTTTTGGTGGATATTTACTCACTTTTTTCTGATATTATTCTGGAAATTAATTTTTAAAAAAGAGAAAAAAATAAAGTATGTTCTAGCTAATTTTAGATTTTTGAAACTCAATTTTTTTTTCTAACGAATTAAAGTTATTTATGGCAGACATGAGCTCCATTTTTTCTATGTAGAATGGGCCTAATATGCCATTATAATTTAGGTTAAATCCTTTTAGAAATTTTGTGAATTTCAGAAGTCAAATATTTAAAAAAAAATTAAACTCAGAAATTTCCATGTTTTTTCTAGAAGATTTCTTAGTATGATCTCAAAATTTCAGATTTTTTTTCTGGCAAATGTTCTACTTTTGAACCTCAGAAATGTCCTTATTTCTTCCAAAATACTTTACTTTTTTTGGTGGACATTTATGTCTTTTTTGTTATATTTTTAAGTGACCCTTTTACACTATTGTAATTTAATTTAAAGACTTTAAATGTGAATCAAATACCATACAGAGCGTAAAGCATTCTAGAAACATTCTGCGAGTTTTTTTCTTCTTCACAGAGCAATGTGCAGATCTTGTATTTATATATTAGAAATGATTCCAAAAACTCTGAGCAAGAATCCTTCACAGTTAAGTGAACAATGTTCTTTTTAATGCGTCCAGATGTTGGTAATTCAGTTTCATGTAGATGCAGTTTGAGCCGCAGCGCATATGGAGTGTGCGTCTCGCAGCTCATCTGTAGGTGAAGGTTTTTGGAAAGCAGCAGAAGGTAAGAGAGCAGCTGGAGGAGACTATTTATCAAACTTTGGCTTTTACTCATTTCTGTCTGAACGTTTAGCTAAGAGGATGTCATCCAAAGTGTTTTATAGCTTGTTTTTAGGCTCCCCCAGATGGCTGAAGAGTAAAATATTGCAGGGAACCAAGTGAGCACTTAAATTACCTAAATGCATGAAATTAAAAGAGAAAAATGACTTTTGAAATACTTTTCATAAAACACGCCTTCTTTAATGACTATGAATACTTATGTAGGAGCATTAGGGCCACTGAAAAATATAAATAATTGTGACTTTAATCTCAGAATTATGACTTTAATCTCAAACTGACTTTTTTTTTCTCAATTTTCTGAATTTTTTCCTAATTCTGATTTAGTCTGAGAATTCTGACTACTCTTACTTCTGACATTTTCTCAGGATTCTGACTTTTGATCTCAGAAGATTAAAGTTCTAATTCTAAGAAAAACATCAGAATTTGTTTTTGTTTTTTCAGTGGTCCTAATCCTCTTCTGCACATATTAGTATGGTTGGATTACTTCTCAAAGTAATGTTTTGAGCTGTTGTACTTTGTGGAACATTTATCACCTTTTTGTGCTACGTGCATTTGAGACGTTCTGCAAAAAGAAAAAAAAATCCAACCAGATTTTTTCTTTTTTTTCAGCGCGCCGCTATCCCATATTAGCTTTCTATATTCATGATGTGAATGAAGAAATATATTCATGGTGAAGCTGCTTCCCGGGAGGAAAAAAATGTCTAAAAGGCTCTGATAACTGCTCTGGTCCATTACTGTGATGGAAATGGAAAAGATGCACTCTCTCCACCAAAAGCTTTGTCATTTATGTGCATAAGGTTTATTCATTTGAACAAACTTATCATGTTGAGGGGTTTTTCCCCCCCCTTGCACTTTTCATGTGCACACAGTCATTTATGGCCATTCTGACTTTAACAAGTTCAGCTGTTTAAATTTATTGCAGGGGAACTTAATATTTTCACTCAATCATCCATACAGGGGCTTTTATTTCAACAGATTTGTCACATAATTGCTTCCTAGCACCACATGAGCCACGTCGATCATCCCACACTCAACATGCCCTGACATTTCTTTCCTCGCAGCGTTTTGACTCGTCAAATTTTTTTATGCTCAAGGCTGGAAAAATAGATGTAAATACATAGTATAAAAGTTAACAGAGCGGTGAATGTTGTGGCTCACACTCTGCCAGAGGTGGGTCGTAACTAGTTACATTTACTCAATTACATGTACTTCAGTAACCTTTTAGGGGGGGGAAAATTACTTTTAGGAGCATTTTTACAACGCTGTACTTTTTACTTTTAGGTTACTGGCGGAATTCTGCTGGGGTTGCTAGGTAACGGGCGGAATTCTGCTGGGGTTGCTAGGTAACGGACAGTTCCTGCTGAATTACAGAGTTGGTTAGTGACTAGTTACATTTACTCAATTACATTTACTTGATTAACTTTTTGGAAAAAAAATTACTTTTAGGAGTATTTTTACCTCGCTGTACTTTTTACGCAAGTCATTTTATTAATGTAGTATTTCTACTCTTACTTGAGTAAAATTTCTGGATTTTCTACCCACTGAATGAAAAACCAACATGTTTTAACCAAAAATTCACCAGACACAGACACACACCTGCAGTTTTTGTTAAATTTTATAAGGTTTTTATTGAAAGAAACTGATTTGGAAACATTGTCTTTTGCTTGAATTTGTTATTTTTTGGTCCATCTGGTGATGTAATTTTTAAATATTAAATATTAAATGATTGATAATTGGATACTTTTTACTTGAATAAAAATATATGAAAGAGGTTCTACTCCTACTTGAGTATGATTTTTGGTTACTTTGTCACCTCTGGAATCTGCATAAATGTTCAATAATCTGCAGCAGATGATGCCTCAATACAGGAGTTAATGCTCTGAATATGGCCTTAAGTGAAGCAATATAATCTGATTAAAACATTCAAGTGGTTCATAGCGAGGCTACCTCATCAGTCCCATAATTGCATTAGCATCAAAGAGTCAGAGCACATATGGAAATGTACAGATTCCTTTGGTTCACCTGGGTACCTTAAAACGCCGAGCTTTACCTCCCACAGTCATGCTCCACCTCAGGCGAGTCATTATGCAACAGAAAGTGGACCCGCTTTCCCAGGCAAAGTGTGCTTATATGTGCCGTTTGCACTCTAATTCAAAGCCGCAGAGATTGTGAGAGAAAGACAAGGCCACTTAAAGACCCTTTCGACCTCTTCTGACAGCATTCTGTTTTCTCTCAATTACTGGGAGCCGTCACCAGAGGCTACAGTGACCCCACTCAAACCTGCAAAGGAAAACCAAAAACAAGAATCCTTGAAAAGAAAAGAAAAAGCCTTTTTGGCATATTGCAAATTATGGTTCTCTTTCTTTTTTTATATATATACCTTTTCTCTTTTTATAAAGCCAGACAAAAAAGGAAAAGGTCAAATTTAGCTCTACATAGTTTCAGCTCTCCAGTTCTTTTATGATGTTATGTAAAATCAACTTTTTTTTTAACTTTATGTGATATTATAAGGTTATTGGAAAAAAAAAACATGCCTGACTAGCAGCAGCACCAATTAGCAAAAACTTTGTGAAACAGAGTTGCACTCAGGAAAAAAAACCCATTTGTTTTCTTTAAAAAGAGCGCCATGTTTGATGCATTTATGCTTCGATTATGTCTTCATAATTCAAATTAAAACAAATACCCCAGAGCATGTCTGAATTATGAAGGCAATCCAAGGCTGTCTAACCAAACCGATGGTGATATTCTTGATTACATTCTGTCTACAATGGTACAACTTCAGTTTTCTGAGGTCAATATGAGACATTTACTCATTTATTTCAGCCACTTTTCCTGGGACCTGATATTTGACTGCTTCAGGGCCTCTCTGGTGTTTTTTATGATTATTTTTTAAGTGTGTGAGCATGCGCATGTTCAGCTCTTTAAGTTTAAGAGAATGTGAGAGAAGCTGACGTTGTAAACTTGGCCGTTGTTTCTACCAGACGCGGCTGTAATTGTTTATAGTTTGCCAGCATCTGCTCCAATACATCACATACATTTTTCTCATCAGTGTGTGAAGCCAGTTTGTTCTTTGCTTTGAGGGCATTGTGGTGCTTGGAAGCAGATTTTTATGCAGCTCGTTTGTTTCCTGATTATCAGATGTAATTTCATCAAAGCTGAAATATGCTCCTTTCAGAGGCAACCTTTTTGGTGCAACATGTGTGATCTTTGGGGCATTTTACAGAGTTAAGGCTTCGACAATGGCATTTGATTTTTTTTTCCTTTGATTCAAAGCGCTGTAGCCTAAAGCTAGTTACTGCTTTTATTTTAGATAACCACAACGGAAATAACATTTAATTCTCTCTCTAAATTACAGCTAAATGTGACAACTTATTTAGTACATGATAAAAAAATATGATTTTAGTCAAAGAGCTGCATTGTGTGTTTATGGTTTGGAAAGCTTGTTTGCTATAAAATACACTTCAGGTGTATTTTATAGGAAAGTCCAGATGAAGACTATTTTGTGCCCTGGTTACAGATCCAATCCTCAATGTTTTTATTGGCGCTTACATTGGATTAGGTCTTTATAATCTCTCATATTTCAAAATATTCAACAGATAATGAGAAAAAAACAGATAAAATGCTTGTGAGAATGCATAAAACTCTCTAATTTAATCAAATGATATATGAGACAATTTTTTAAAATCACATTCAGCTGACAGAGCAAAGAAAAAAGAGTGTTGCCATCATTTAATAAAACCTTTTTCTTTTTTTTTTATCACGTGATGAAAAACATGGCTAGGCAATTTCCTTGAACAGGTTAGGATAGCTCTACGACCTAAATAAAACATGTTTACTAAATTTTACTAAGATTTCAATCTGATCAGCTTCTTTCACAATGAGCTGTTTTAAGGTGTCGTGTCACTTTAAATCCACATAAGCTGCTGCTGGCCACGCCCCCAACTCAACATTTACACATGAAAATGGCTGCAAACAAATGTGCAACCATACAACTGAACATACTAGAAAATCATTAGTAGAGCGTAAGTCAACAACAAGACACTCTTCTTCTCCGGCAGCACATACAGCGATAAAGCCAGCTGACCAAACGAGCTGGAGCTCCACTTTGGTTGCTAGGTAACTGGCGGAATTCTGCTGGGGTTGCTAGGTAACGGGGCAGTGACTGCTGATTTGTGACGTTACATTTAGAAACGGCTCATTTTCTTGACACCAAAAAACTTTAACCTATTGCCAAAAATCATCAAGGTGTTTTTTTAGTGCTTGGTTTGCTTTAGAAGCTGTAGAAACCCAAATGAAATCATTAAAAAAAAACATGCAAAATGTAATTTTTGCCTTTTAAGTCCCTTTAAATCTTTACGTTAACCCCTTCATCCTGAGTGTTTTTTTAACTTTTGACTCTAATACAGATAAAATGACAGCCTACGCCTCTCAAAGAGCAGCAATTCCTCAACATAGTGCTGCACCGAGAAAAACTGATGCGCCTGGGACTCCATAGGGCGCTGGTGTCAAACTCCAGTCCTGTAGGGCCGGCGTCCTGTGGCTTTTAGATGTCTCCCTGCTTCAGCACATCTGAATCAAATAAAATGGTCATTAGCAGGACGCCGTGGAACTTGGCTTCATGCTGAGGAGGTGATTCAACCATTTGATTCAGGTGTGTTGGACCAGGGATATTTCTACACCACACAACCCCTATGGAGTTTGCACCAATATTGATTATACCTGCTTTATATTTCAGTTAAATCAGAAAAGAAGGACTCAAGGCATTTGATTTTTCTGTGTTTTTTGGTTAAACTCTACTGATACTCATGATCAAATCTTACTCAACTACAGGTAAAAGTTGCTCAGTCTTAAGTTTACTCAAGTTTAAAGTACAGAAGTACTTACTTAAAATAAGTATTCAAAAGTACAAATTATATTTTCAAATACCAGTAAGTCGCTGTATTGTTTTCTGAGTGCTTTTACAGAAACTTGTAACTCGCTGAAACCACATAATGACTGCTAATCTTAGAAAAGCATTAGTAGAGCATCCCGCACAACCAAAAAACATCGACATGTAGAACCACTGGTACAAAAAGTCTACAACACACGAAAACTACAGCATAAAAGTGTGATTAAAAACTAAATCTTTTATCTAAAGCATATGGGGACATTTTTCTCAGTTGTTCACTACTTGAGTAAACTTTTTACCAAATACTTTTGAGTAATTTATTGTATGACTACTTTTTATATTTAGCTGAGTCATAATATCTTGCAGTAGTACTAGTCTTACTTGAGTACAGTTTTTGGGTACTCTATCCACCTTTGCACATAGTTAGAGGATGAGCGGTGCCATACAAGTCTGTGATTGACAGTGCTAAGCCCCGCCTCCTGGCTCTGATTGGTTGTTTCTAGTTGGCACTGGGAGAAGGCAGATGAGCTAAATTTTTCACAGATTCTGTCTCATAAAATAGTGACAGTCTCAACAAATATGTAAAAAAATATATATTTTTAATAAAAGTTACTGCAGCTTTAATCTTCTAATCTGACGTTTCCCGTTTGGTGAACCATTCTCTAATATTATTTCATGTTTTGTAACCGGTCTTTTATTCTTGTAATCGCACAGTTGCGCACATCAGCATCTTTTCTCATTTGCAGAAACCTAAAATGGCAGAAGAAATAATTTCTTTGGCAATTGCAACCATTGAGAAGAAGTCCTCCAACCAGTTGGGGGGTAAATTGCAACATGAATGAAGCTGCAGCCGCTCCATTCAAAAAGCTTCGACTATCCTCTGTGATGTGTCACTTCCTAAATTGTGTTACATTTTCTGTATATTAGATTTAATTTGCATCAGTGCTTTTATTGTTTAACTCTTAATTCCTTTTCGAACACATCTGGGATCGAAGCAAAACGCTTCAACAAACAAGAGAAATGCCGCCTCATCTCATTATATCAAACCAACTGGGAGCATAACTGTCTCACTAAATTACATCTCTGCAGAAATGACACAATAAAGTCCCTAAAGAAATAATAATAATAAAAAAGAAATTATCCCTGTATCAGTGGAGGAGAGAATCAGTTTGCACAATGCTTTATTGCAACAAACCATGAAGCAAGATGATATCCCCGCTCAAAGAAAATCAATTTTGGTTGAAAAATATAGAAGTGAATGACACTTTCTTTCCCTCGTGCTTTCTGTTTCAATCTCTCCTCCTGCCACAGAGTCTGACTCATTTGCCACGAGAAGCGCTACGCCTTTTCTACTTTCTGATCTCACCCAATTTGCAGCAGAGACATTTCCGATCGCACTGGAAGGGGATTTCATGACAATTATCACACACCTCTCACGTTTTTTAGAGGTCAACGGCGGGCCATTTAAAGCTGTTTCATAACAATTCAGTCCTGCAGAGCCGACAGAGCATGAATAAATAAAATCCTCCTCATCGTCTCCTGGAGGGAGCGTCTCCTGATTCTGATTCTGTGCAGATAGGTGGAATATTAAATATGTGAGAAACAAGTAAACAATCCCTGAAAAACAGGAGGGGAAAGAATAAACCCTCGCTGCGTGATTGCAACACAAACTCAACGTGGGGCTGTGTGTGTGTGTGTGGGTATGTTTGTGTGGGTGTGTGTGCATGTGTGTGTTTCAGGGTTGGTGTGTGTGAGCTTTTTTTTTTTTTAAAGGTGTGTGTGTGAAGATGGGAGATGGACAAACCCAGGGGTCCGTTTATCTAAGCTGACAGAAACAATTTACAGCGCTGCCAAATGGGGAGCGAGAGCCCCTCACACGTGGAGTGAACTGGAGGGGAACGAGACGGAGAAACAGGGAGGTGGAGGAAAGAAGAATGAAGCTGCAAAATTAGCTTTACCTTAACTCTGTAAAGACTGAAACAATTGTATATAATTTTTTTTAAGTATTGAATGTGTTTCATCACACAAAAGAAACCATTTTTGACTCATCGCTTTGTTTTTGTTTTTTTCTAAGTTTGTATCATATTTAACACATCAGGCTTTTTAATCATCATAACCAAAAAACATAACATTTTTGTACCATAATAAAAATAATTTAAAATGATACTTAAAAAGCTTTACCAATTTAAAAATTGTATTACAGATTTATTTGTTTACTAATTTACTTTTATTTAACATCCCAGTTGTTTCTGTGTTTCTACTATATTTTTATATTTATTGAGATACTTATTTTATTCAAAAAATATGTAAAACGGGGAAAAAATACAAATAATATACAGATAAACAAAATAAATGTTTAACCATCCAACTCTAATGCCTAGTCACTTTATTAATAAATATTAGTTGTATTAATTAATATTAATATTATTAGCTGTTATTCTTTTATATTTTATCATTTCACTAATTTTTTTCAGTGGTTACTTTCCAAAAAGTAATGAAGTACATTTACTTGAGTACTTTACTTAAGTACATTTTATGAGTATTATTACTTTGAGTATTTACAACTTTGTATGGAAAACAACTAGTGCCATAAAAAAAAGACCTAAATATAAGTCAAAATAAGTCAAATTTAGCAAGTTTTAGATTTTTTAATCGAAATGTGTGAGCTTGTGAAAGATAAACTTACAGTAGTGTATTAGCTTTTTATTAAGTTGATCAAACCTCCAAGAGTTGAATACACTAGAGTTTTTAGGTTAGCGCTTAAAAAAATTGAGAGAGCTGCATGTTTTTGTATTCTGAGATGGAAGTGCATTACATTAATCTGACTCTTTTGTTTTATTAAGGCAAATGTTCATTTTAATCCAAGCCAAACTAAGATAATGTTCTGTTTGCACTAAATGTTTTTGAGCAGAATTTAATAAAATTGATTATCAGATCAGATGTTTGGTTCATGCAATTAGAAGCAAGAATTTAAATTATTCTAAAGTGAAATAAGCTGTTTTATTGTGAGTGAAGATAATACAGAAATGTGAGCTCTTTAAGTGGGTAGTTAAAGTTTTTTTATTGCAGATTGTAAAATAATTACTTGGTTTAAATTGCAAAAATTCACAGTTCAAGATTAATGGACTATCAGAACTTAAAAAACAATGTTTAGACAACTTGTTTCTTGTTAAATCAACTTCATAAACTTTAATTCCTGAGTTAAAACCAAAACAATTTTCTTGTTGACTTTAGTTGCATTTTCAAGGCAGGAGGTGGACTTTCATTTTCAAGTTAAGCCACCTTCAAATGTTTTACAGTGTACAAGTTGTCTTTTGTCCATATTTACATTTTAGGTTCAGAAAATAAACTCTTACCAAATGTTTTGTCTAGTTTCCAGGGCAAATGCCTTAGCATACTTGAAAAAAGACAAAACTAACTTAAAACTAATTTTTCAGATTGTTTTAAAGGGGCATTATTATGTAAAATTGACTTTTTGAGCCAGTTAGCCTCTCAACATAAACATGCCTGTAGTGTTGCTTTGATTCTTTCCAATTCTTTAATCTCCATGGCAACCACACTGCTGTCCAAAACGCCTGGTTGGGCCAAGCCCCGCCTCCCAGATGCAGCTCCTCCTCAGAGCTGCAGCTGCTTCCTGAAGAACTTCCTGAAGGCGCAATTTCAGAAAGAGCAGGAGTTTTTAAAGACGCAGAGCCCCAATTTCACGGTGTTAAATCAGGAAGTACAATTTATTTTAAGTCATATTTGATTTATATTACATTTGTATAAGAACTGAAGATAACAGATTTACTTGATTATGCTATAAAATTATAAACAAAACATAATATTTCACCTTCAAGCAAGTAATTCCTTAATATTGATTTTAAAAAATCAATACTACTACACTGGAAGATTAATTACCTAATATACAGGCATTTTTCCCATGTTACAAGTGAAATAATCTGCCTTTTTCATCAATATTAAGGAATTATTGACTTAAAACAGACGAGAATTATTATGCTGAAGAATTATTTGTAAGTTAATTTTGTCTTATTTTAAGTGAGCTGAGATAGTTGCACTTTAAAAACCAGAATAAAAACCACTTGGTAAGATTGTGTGTTTTTGCAGTGCATATCATGTTTACATCCTTTTTATGAGACGAGGAGATAAATATAACATCTCGGTTTATATTTCTTCTCTAAAAAATATATATTTTAAATCACTTTTCCTCCAAGACTCCTTCACAGAATGACTGCAGCTTGCAGCACATTAATTAATGCTGAGTTTAGAAAACATTTGCTGCTAGGAAAGAAGGTTCAGCCATAACATAATGATAGCCGAAGGGCCACAAGTACTCTTAATCATCAAGTCCCTCGTCAGCTCTGGTTATAGGAAGTAAATCCTTCATTAAGCCTGAGTTTCTCGCAGAGGTAGCATATTAACACTTGTTTACCACAAGCCTCAAAGCTCTCAGAGGCGCCGGTCCTCTGCAGACAGGAAGAACTGCTGGACCAAATGTGAAAGGATGAAAGCGATATTGTTTGATGCAGCAAAACTCGGGGGATTTGTCTGTCTGGCTTTGTCTTTTTTCTCCATATATACATAACACCGGCACAATGATCTGATATTATACACTCATGCGGAGGCTCGCGTGGGTGCACACACCGCTGGGACTGGAGCAGAAAAAAGGAGCAGTTTCTCTCACTAAGTGTAATTTCATACACGGACAGAAGCTTAAAAACAGCTCTGCTTTCTCGCTGATGCTCTCCAGTCCTTTCTCATGTAGCTGTTAGATTTTTGTCTTGAGGGCGTACAACTCACCATTTTCTGTCTATTTCTGCCTTTGCTGCGTTTTTCTTCTTTTTTTTGGCTGCGCTGTCCTCCACCCCCTCCAACATACGGCGTGTAAAAGCTGAGATGAGGTACAAACTGAAGGAGGTGTGAATATTACATCCCACAGCGAGAGATCACTGCACCCAGTGATCCTTTTATCATGTCCCGCTAGAGGAACCCCAACATCTTTGTGTCGTTTCAGTTATACATTCGTAAAAACCAATTCCTCTTGAAGCAGCATCTTCACTTTATGATTGTCCAAATTTCAAATTGAAAGAACTCCTTCCTTCAAGGGGAAAAGAAACCTCGTCAAGAGATTTCTTTATTCTTTTCTCAAAGCTTATTGGTGTTAATTTTTGAAATAATCATATAATCTGATATAGACTGTCAGTAAACTGAAGATAAGCATAAGATGAAGAGAATACTTCACTGAACCCCATTGAAAAGCTCCTGGTTCCTCCACCAAATACTGATTTCTAAACTTTTCCTGAGGTAAAACATTAATATTTTTTCTTTCTAAATGAATATGAACTTGGTTTATTTGCATTATTTAAGGTTTGAAGGGTTTTTTTTTTGTCATTTTCTGCAAATACATATTTTTTGCTTGGAATTTTGGAGACATGTCAGTAGTTCATAGAATAAAAGAGCAATGTTCATTTTACTCAAATATAAACCTATAAAAAAGTAAAATCAGAGAAACTGATCATTTTAAGTGTCTCCAGAGCTGTACATTTTTTGTAATACAAAATTCTTGTTAGAGGATTCTTTTTTATAAACATGCTAAAGAAAAGAAAAATAAGAAAATAAAAGAAAAAGAAAACAATAAAATTACGAGAATAAAGTCGAAATAATTCAAGAATAAAGTCAATATACTACAACTTTATTTTTAAATAAAATAATCTCATTTTACTTAAACTATTTTCTTACACTGCAAAAACTCAACATTTTACCAATAAATTTTGGTCTAGTTTTTTTTTTTTTTTAAATATCTCATTACACTTTAAATAATGCAAAATTAACTGACAAATAACGTTTTAGTAAGATATACAGGCTTGTTTCAAGCAAAAAGTTCCTGTATTTGGATGAAAAAGAACTAGTTTCATTGCCAGACTATTTAACTTATAAGAAGTAATTTTCCCATATTATAAGTTAATTTATCTGCTTATGGAAACAGTATTTCTTCATTAATATTAATTAATTATTTACTTAAAACAAACCTTTATCTCTTGCTGAAAAAATTATTTTTAAGTTAGTCTTATTTCAATTGTACTAAGACTTTTAAACAAATCCAGTGCAGAGATAAAGCAAATAGCTGCTGCAAAAAATAAAAAAAAAGTTGTACAAAAACTCCCAAGTACCTTCAGGAAAGTCAGAGAAATACTGAAATTAAACAATTAATAACAAATTCTAAAATTAAAAGACAACCATTAGAGAACCTAAAACTGGAGTGGTTTGAGTTTATTTAGCTCAAACAATCAACAGTATCAGAAGTAGATATATTAATGTTTAATTATCTAATATATTCAATTGTTTGTTGTTCAGTAAAGTGGTTCTCTTCATCTCAGGAGCCATAAAACAACAGAGGGAAAGTTTTACGACCTTATCTTCTGCTGATTAAAGCGCACTGGGATAAATTATAATCCCATTAAATAACACAAGCAGCTTCAACCACCAGCAAAATAACTATCCATTCATGACTAATGTTTTAATCTCATTTAACTATAGCAAAAAAAATGCTGTTATCAGGTATATTTAAATTTGGTTATTTCGCTGACTTTTTCTTCCAGCTTTTCATATTTCGTTTGGTAACAAAAGTTTCAAGCCTTTTTTTTTTTAAAGAGTATACGCTGTGATTTTGTTTCATGTTTATTCTACTAGTTATTAAGCATTTATTAGTATTTCTCCACCTGTTACTAATGTTCCTGTATCTCAAACTAATAAGAATTTTTTGTTAATTTGTTAATTTTTTGTTAAGCTTGTATGATATTTATGATTCCACCTTTTTGTATGTAGTGCATGTATTGAGATTATGCAGAATTTACAAGGTACTTTCACATTTAAAAAAAACAGAGTAATTCCCTTTTGTCATATCGTAATTTTTCTTTTCAAACTTAATTATTGCCTCACCATCTTGGGCTGAAAGTTTAATAGAATTTAGCACCAAATTGTGTTTTTTTATTAAGAATTACTCAGAAAAAAGTTGTATTGGAAGCCATATCAAGCCTTGATTGAAGGATTCTTCATCAGTGCTGACTGAGTGTCTGCATAGCTTAGCATGAGGTTAATTCATGGTATTATTGAGATATTATTGCAACATTTGAACAGCACTTGTTTAAATTCTACCACAGTGTTTCATATGAACAACATGTATTATGTCTTTAAATAATTTTTTCATAAAAATTAATGCGAGTCTGCTTAACAGCATAGTTCTAGATGTGTAAAAGTTTGATACTTTGGTATTACTTAGCTACACCTGTGTATGTAGACAAAAACTATAAAGATTCCAGAAATCTTGCGATTAATCTCAGAAATTTTTCAGAAAAAACATGGAAATTGCTGATCTTAAAAATTTGAGAATGTACTAGAAAAAAACTCAAATTTGGAGACGAAAAACTTGGAAATCTGCATGTTTCAAAAGTCGAAGATATATTACTTCTGAAAATAAAATTACGTTTGACAAGTTTAAAATGCTTGACTTTTAACATTCAGAAATTTCTAAGTTTTTTCTAGAAAATTTCTGAGATTATTTTCAAAACTTCTTTCTTTTTTTCTAGCAAATTTCTGAGATTATTCACAGTTTTTTTTGGCAGAAATGTACTCCTACTTCTATCTAGAAACGCCTTAATGCGCCATCGTACAAGAGATTTAAAAATGGCCACACTTAAACACTTTGGAACACCGTTAAAAAATTATAATTTCTGGATCCGTTTGGATGCACAGCCTAAACGACAACAAACTTTCCCGGTTACACTTAAAATCGTCTCTGTGTGGATGGAGCTTTAATCTGTTCACTGGGGAATGATGAAAAAAAAACAAGTTCAAATGCTGCCCAGTTTGAAATGGCACCATAGTGGAGGTTTTTCCGGGGTGTGAATTGAGTCAGAGATATCGACTGGTGACTGGGAGAGTGGAAGAGACCTCGGGGGCCACTTCTAATCCACGCTGACCTACTCTTATCACGCACAGCCAAGGTCAAGAGTCTAATGAGGATAGGACGCCATTAGAGCAATTAGATGGAACTACCTTGTTTCTGGGGCATGCAGAGACACAGGAGAGCAGGGGGACGGTGCGGTGGGGACGGGGGGACTACAGTAAGAGACAAAGTGACGATCTGCCCAACAGCTGCCTCTGCAACACTATCCAGACAAACAGGCTGCGTCACAGCGCTGCAACAGTGACACTCGGTGGCAAAGATTCTCCCTGACAGAAGAGGCTGCAGGCGATGCACAGAACAACAGACAGCACTGCTGCTGGTTTCAGGGTGATGTTACTGAGGATACTCAGCAGAACAGCTGAAAGAGATTACATTTACAGCAAAAGACTGAAAATAGTTGATTTTCTTCAGCTTGTCAAATGGTGATTTATAGGTCTGTAACACATTTTGCTGGACGATAAATTGTGATAATATTTTCAAGTAATAATATAGTGCATGTAAAGTGTTTTACATCTTAAAAACGCAAAAATAAGAAGTCATACCGTCAAGAATTGAGAAACTACTAATAACATTACATTATGACGAGTGCCATCATGAAAATCATCAACAAATTAATCAATGTTCCATTAATTATGGTGCAAAAGCAACTCTATACAGCCTTGATTTAAAGTTAGTCAGTGTTCTGGCTGTTTTTCAGTTTTCTGGAAGTTTGTTCCAGATTTGCGGTGCATAGAAGCTGAATGCTGCTTCTACGTGTTTGGTTCTGGTTCAAGAGCACATCTTCAAATATCAGTCAATTTTAAATTCTAATGAACATTTAACACTGTAACTGGATACATTTTAAATATCCAAAATAAACAAAACAGCAGAACAAACAACTAAAATGAATCAGAGTCTCTGTAAACAAAACTGTCCTTAAAAAATGGGCCAGTTGAGACCAAAGCACCAGACTGAAGACTTTTGTCATCCAGTTTTTGATGGCAAATAGAAATTACTTTAATTTATCATTTGATCAATCAATCATAAATTGATTAATCAATTTATTGCTTTTTGTGACATGATTGGATTTATACCAATCCTACTTGCTTTTCGATGTTACTGGCCACAAGCTTTTAAAAATTAACGACGTTCTAAACTAGATATGAATGAGTCCAAACAGATCATATTACGTACAAGAGCCGATGCCAAAGAAAAATATCCATTAATCAACTTTTTCATAGAAAAATTTCTCCATCAATGGTTTAGAGACCAACTTAAAACTTCATGTACTTTAAGTTCGAAGTTAAGAAGAAACTGATTATTCAGAGTTTATTTGGACTGCATGGATTAATACTTCAGTCCATCTTTGGAAAATGGATATGCAGGAAATGCACACGGACCTCCTTCTTGATCTTAAATAACCCCAAAATTATCCCCCTGTCTCGCTCTGTTTGTTTGCAGTACTTCTCCAGCCTCTGACCGTCCAGGGAAAAAATCTTCTTAAAAGTGCACACAAAGCTATCCTGCAGGCATAAGAATATATTTGCTGGCTGAAAAGATAAGCAGGCTTGAAGACAGTAATTTCCACCTGGAGGTAGATCCATGATGGGACACCCTAATTCCAGGCACCCTGTGGGAGTCATCCGGTCCTCCGAGCTTTTCAAGAGCCACTTTGATGGAAAACGGGATTACCGACACTTAATGTGCGAAACGCTCTTGAGGTGACCGCGGATCCACACAGGCAGAATCATTTGGGTCGCGAGGAAATGCTGCAGAAAGAACGCCTTTCCTTCCCTCTACGGTCTGTAAGTGAAAAGTTTAAATTACCAGCTGAGTTGTCATGTTACAAATCAGAAGGAAGAACTGCCCGTTACCTAGCAACCCCGGCAAAGCCCTGCCGGTTACCTAGCAACCCCAGTGAAGCCCTGCCCATTACCAGAGTTAGGTAGAAACTAGTTACATTCTCTTGACTAACATTTAGGAGTATTTGTACTAGTCTATACTTTTTAGTTTTGGTGTTGCTACGCTTACTGGAGTAAACTTTCTGCATTCTCTACCCACTGAATGAAGAACCAGAAATAATTCACCAGACACAGACACACACCCGCGGTTTTTGATAAAATTCCCCAAGCTTTACATTGAAAGAAATCGATTGTGAAGTCTTTCTTTTATCTTTTGAGATTTTGTAATTATCTTATTTATTTTGGTTCTTAAAATACCAAAATTTCTACATAACTTAATATTTTTGTCCCGTCTGATGATGTGATTTTTAAATATTGACTGATGTTTTGATGAGTGAGAGAATTTGAATCGTCTCTTTACTCTTATTTCAGTAATTTCTTGGACAGCTACTTTTTACTTTTACTTGAGTAAAAATAAGTTGAATTACTGCTACTCTTACTGGAGTCCAATTTGGGGTTTCTGATAAATTGGCTGGCCGATAAATCGGT
This sequence comes from Poecilia formosa, assembly GCF_000485575.1. Classification (NCBI taxonomy): domain Eukaryota; kingdom Metazoa; phylum Chordata; class Actinopteri; order Cyprinodontiformes; family Poeciliidae; genus Poecilia; species Poecilia formosa. The sequence continues at coordinate 8,958 of NW_006800191.1, read as the reverse complement.
GCACCCCTAGTTATTACATAGAACCTTTTCATTTGGTTACATGCATGTTTGCATTGCTGTTCCTTGTCAAGAAAACTGGCATGGACTTGTGAGATCTCTCTAGGTACACGCAGAAAGCAGGGTAAAAGGCCTGAGGAGTAACGATGATCTTGTATGTTGATTTAAGAATGATTAAAGAAATGAAATGAAATACATATGTGTGTAATAGTTGGAATGAAATACATATGTGTGTAATAGTTGGAATGAAATACATAGGTGTGTAATAGTGTAATAGTTGAAATGATTGATGTTTTGTAACCACAATGTCTGTAATGTATGACTGAAATATATAATCAGTATTCATGATCTGCGCTAACAGTAACAACTTAATTGTTAGATATTTTCAATGATTTCAGATAATGCTAAAACAAATTGATTATGTACATTATAAGAAGACTGTGGAGTTGAGCACAGGAAAGGAACAGAGTGAATTGAGTCACTAGCACTGAGCTGGGCGGTGGCCTCAGAACGATTGCCAAAAAAGGTAATAACTACCAGATGGCCAACAGAAAAAAGAGAAGTATTGCAAAGGAGTTGCAGCAGTCAAACGCAAAAGAGGGAGGTTGTGTATTAGTAAATTCAGGGTGGAACAAGGTTTGGGCAGGACGGTACTTTCCGATAAGATACTCGGGAAGGATGAGTCATGAGACCTCTCCCATATACAACTGTGGGCCAAGAGGGTTTAAAAGCCAGCGAGCTGGGGAGGAAACTGTTCTTAGTCCGCGGCGCTGAAGGAGAGTCAACAAGAGGACGCAGGCGAAAGATCAGTAGAGGACCACACCCTGGGACCAGGGGAAAAATTTGAGACTTCTCGCCGCAAAGAAGGACAAGATCCGTCAGCCCCAGCCCTGGCCCCTGAATCCGACCGTCTCCTCTGCCTCCACCCTACGATCTCTATTCAACTGCAGCAGACTTGGGGAAAAGACAAAGGTCACTAAGTGATGAAGATTCTGTTCGTCTAAAAGAAATTGGACAGATTGGCTTTGCTGCTTTTCCGAAAGAGGACTTTGCCCCACCAGGACAGAGACTCTGACCAAGGACGACTAAAGGTTTCGGCTGCCAAGATCGACCAACAACGGGTGTGAGTTGCCCTGCCCCTAAAGCCTTGCTCAGTGAGAATAGTGACACAGGTTAGGGATTAGAAAGAAGATAGGGTATGATTAATTTTATGATTTGAGATTATTGCTTGTTACCATTTTATAATTTCTTTTACTAAATTTGCTTGTCATTTACCCCTGCTAAAGCTGGCTTAATAAAATATATAACAAAAAATACTAATAGAAGTTGTGGACATTGAAATTAATTAAGTCACCGATTATTGAGAGTTCTCCTGATTTTAAGTAAAATCTACATGCATGATTCTAGAAATTTGATGGCTTCGTACTTTCCTTTGGTGAGTAATAAATAATGGCCCTGGGACTTATATCTAAGTCACTAAATCCAATCTAGCCGATAACAAGTGCACGTTATTTTAAGGAGAAAAGCTACCGTTAACAGGAGTAGTTGTTGAAACTATGCTGCAGTGAGTGCTACTCTGTCGACTGTTTCTCAACTGAAAAGGGCCGTAACTTCTGGATCTGAAGGTAGTTAGAGCTAGACGAGTTTTCTCCGCCGCCAGTTTAAACAGAATTTCTCTAGTAAACCTATGAAAGGGTAAGACCCAGGTTTCAGGGATTTTCCGGACCTGTTAGACAGAGAACTGGTCAATAGTCAGTCAGTGGTGAGGTTAGGGTGTGGCTGGCTATTGCAGAATAACGAACATCCTCTTCTCTTAACAGAAAAAACAAACATTTATGTTGATTAACTTTGCATTGATCTCTTTCGGACCAGTCGGTTCAACTTCCTGTCGCAGATTGCTGTGACCGGAGGGCCCTAATCTTTTCTGACAGGACCGAATGTGTTTGTTGTTGTTGTTGTTGTTGTGGTGAAGCATCACTTCAGAACGAGTCCGGTGAGTACTCCCCCCATGAGGGATGAACCAGTCTCAGTCTGGGTAGCCGAGGAGAAAACGATGTTTGCTGTCTGTTATTACGGACAAACTCCTCCACCCTCTCGATAACAAAATGTCAGCGCAGTAGAGCACTTTGAGTCGGCGGCTCTTTCCACTGAGGCGTGCCGAGAAGCACTTCAGGAGTCCAACTCGCTGCCCTCCACCGCAGCGCTCCGTCCCTCAAAAGTATCTGCTGCTAACCCTTTGTTCTTCCCCATCCATTTGTCCGCAGTCTGTCATTTACTTATTTCTCAAGTGGGCTGGAGTGTCATTTCAACCCCTCGCACCAGAAGCCGTCTTTCTCCTCCCATCAAACAGAAACTCAGGCCTCCCTCCGTCTGTTGGACGAAGCAATGCTCCAGTGTTTGTTTTTTTTATGTGAAAGCTTCTTGTAGATCTTCAAAGTTATTGGTTCACAGAGTTTTTCCATTATTGACAGCTTCACAGATTAGTCATTCTGCCCCCTAGTGCCCACTGGGAGGCATGTGGCTCATCTACAGTCGGCTTCGCTGAGCCAGCAGCGGTGACTTACTGCGTCTCATCTGTCCTTGTTATCTGTGTTTACTATTTGTGGCTCTCTTTGTGGCAGATGCTTTTCAGTGAAACTGATTTAGAATCAAACTTGATTTGAGCGTTGCTGTTTATCCCATCCATATGGCAGGCATTCATAATCCCTTAAGCATTGCCTAGCTTTAGTTTTTATTTTCTCTTTACCAAATGAATGCATTAGTATTGTGCCTGGTATGTAAAGATTGCCAAATTACAGCAGGATTTTTGCAGTGAAATCGATGCCACACTGGTTTAAACTTCCTTTTATTTCCTGAAAGTCAAATGCTGTTATTTTGCCGGTGATGTTGCTATAATTTCCTTTTTTAATTTCAAAATTGTACACACCAGGAATACTACAGTTATTTTTCTGTCTGGAAATGTTGTTGATATTCATAATGTTTTCATTACAGTATTTGTGGATTTACCTATGCAAGTTGTGAAATCTTCCAAAAAATATATGAAATTAAGTTTACCTTCATAAATAATGAAATTGCAATAAAACCACAAAGGTAAATAAACAACAAAAATTTGTACCCCTAAGTAGTAGGGGTACAAATTACCAAAGAGGTGAACTGAACTGGTTCAACTTAAAATTTAAAGCTGACCTATTATGCATTATGTTACCTAGCAACCCCAATGGAATTCTGCCCGTTACCTAGCAACCTCGGTGGAATTCCATGCGTTACCTAGCAACCCAAAGTGAATTCCAAGATGTTTAGAAAGCTGTTTTTACCGATTTATGCTTTTCAATGGTTGCATAATTGATTGTCTGTTTGCAGCTGTTTTCACATTGCAGCGTAACGTTGAGTTGGGGGTCGTGGCCAGCAGCAGCTTATTTGGATTTAAAGTGACAGAGGCCCCAAAACAGCTCATTCTAAAAGGAGATCAAAATAGGCAGAACTCGGTGCAACCCGAGTGTAGATGTTGAGTTCCATTTTCTGGTTCTCTACTATTTATCCCCTTTGCCTTCCAAAATCTCGCAATAGTTTGATATATACAACTGCAATTCTCGCGAGAATTACTAAGCAGCAAATTGTTGTTGAGTGTCCGAGTCACATGTACCACCGTCGGCCCATTAGCCAGGTATATTAGCTGGAGCGAGAAGCATGGGAGATTAGAGCGAGTTTGGGAGTGCAGAGCTGCAGGAGTCTCCTGTCGTGAGCTGAGGGATAAGAGAAACACAAAACCGATTGTATGCCTTATGAACTGCGGAACTGGCCAGGTTCGATGGTGAGCTGAAGATTCAGGTCTAAGAGCCTAAAACTTAGACCTGTTTTAGGCTCTTAGACCTAAACATTTAGGTCTAAGAGCCTAAAACACGCTGGTGGGAGACTTCCTGCAGCCCATGAACAAAACTGTTCCCACTCTGATCTGACTTTTGTCAGCCTAGGAACTGCAGCAAGCGCTCTAACCAACTCACCTGACCCTGTTGAACCACCCCAGTTCGGCGGGGGGGAAGGTTATAAACTGAATGGTGTGGCTTGTTGCCGGAACTACGGAACTGATTTATGTTTTTTTGATTTGTTAATTTAATTGTTTTCTTTGTTGTATGTTGTTTTTTTCCCTTTCTTATTGTAATGTATATATGTGTATAATTAATCACTGTGAATACAAGGCACTCACATCTGCAAACTTCTAGTCTGTCTACTCCTTTATGAGTCGTATCTCGACTTCTGAGAACTAGCCCTGTAGACCTTGTTGGTCATGATCTATTTTCAGTTATTTACAAATATAGTATACTGTTTACACAGATATGCTACATTAATCATACTAAAATCTGATCATCTAAGAATAATTTTGTGTAAAAAGAAAATGTAATGAACATGTTTTGTATAGTCAATAGATCTATCCTAATGTGTTCAAGGGAGAATAATAGGTCACTTTAAGGGTTAAACTACAGCAGTGTCGATATAACAGCAAAACTGGTAATGAAATACTAAAAAAAGCTAAATTAGATTTTGCAGTAACTTTGGTTTTTGTTTAATACCAAAGTTAACTCGGATTGAGATACAGAGAACAGTATTTTAGTACCAACAAGGTCATTCTCAAAGACATACAAGTTGAAAATGTATCTTACTGTAGGTGACCGCCTGAATGGATGGTGCATCTCTCAGGTCCTGTTTCAGGCCACATTTATCACCAAGCACATGACTTTTATGAATTTTAGCCCTAAAATCATTTTGTCTTCAATTTGTTCACTTTCCATAGAGACCATATACTGTAAAATATGGTGTCATAATCAGGTTTAAGACATATTGAGAATAAAAGAAAAGGTGGAAAAGCAGCCAAAGTTTAAAAATAAATCAACTGAGAGACCTTCAGAGAGGCAAGGCCAAAACCACTTCGCATGAGAAAAATACTCACTTTGGTTCATAAAATCCCCTAAAGGTTAGAATCCTTTGAATGTAATAAACCACAAACTTACAGAAACATGCGAATGCAACATGTCAGAATTGGAAAAAGTGTCAAAATTTAACTCTAATAATAAAAAAGGCATTTTTTTTCTTTGCCTGTAGATTAATATTTACTTACATGCTGCATGCTGTTCTTTAGGTTTTCTTTCTGCGAGCTTTTAAATCGAAACCTACATTTACTTAATGTCATCTTCTGAATATTTATGTAAGATCACTGCACTCCATCAGCTGGCCCTGCAGAGATAATGGAGCATGCAGCAGCCATTAGGTGACTAAAAGGTTAAACAAACACACCATGCAGGTCGGTAAGCAGCTCCTCAGTAATTTTGTGCATCACATATTTGCATTTAACTCCATGTATCATCCTGAGCTTTTCTTCTGAATCTCTTCATAAACGATAAACTTCAAGTCTTTTTCTTTCCATCTGCTGCTGATCTTACATATTAAAATTAGGTAATATTAGAGTTACAACTAGTGAAAAAACTAAAAACAACTCAAAATGAAAAGTCACGTTTACTTCTATAAATGAAATGTGTTAGTATTCTTCCTGGGATTCACGTGATAAAGAAAAAGCATTCATTACAAAAACGGTTACACACACTTAATATAATAGAAACACTGCATATTGATCCATAAATGTACAATTATAAATAATTAAGTAAAGCTCTTTTAAAAGCTCTCGCATCGAATGAAGGAAGTGAGTTTCATGTTTTTAATTCCTCTAAAAGTAACAAATGAACTGGTGGAAGAGTAAAACCATCTTTTAAAGCATAAATGTCCAAACCTTTTACCATAAGTCGTCAAGTTAAAATCATTCAGACCACAGAAATAAAAAAATTATAT